>NC_089531.1:100671-118171 GCF_963924715.1 Thunnus thynnus
GACACACACCTGAGACACACACCTGAGACACACCTGAGACACACACCTGAGACAGACAACTCAGACACACAGCTCAGACACACTCCTGAGACACACAACTCAGACACACACCTGAGACACACACCTGAGACACACTCCTCAGACACACTCCTCAGACACACCTGAGACACACCTGAGACACACCTGAGACACACACCTGAGACACACACCTGAGACACACCTGAGACACACACCTGAGACACTCCTCAGACACACACCTGAGACACACACCTGAGACACACACCTGAGACACACCTGAGACACACACCTGAGACACACCTGAGACACACCTCAGACACACACCTCAGACACACACCTCAGACACACACCTGAGACACACACCTGAGACACACTCCTCAGACACACACCTGAGACACACCTGAGACACACCTCAGACACACACCTCAGACACACACCTCAGACCCACACCTGAGACACACACCTGAGACACACACCTCAGACACACACCTGAGACACACACCTGAGACACACACCTGAGACACACCTGAGACACACACCTGAGACACTCCTCAGACACACACCTGAGACACACACCTGAGACACACACCTGAGACACACCTGAGACACACACCTGAGACACACCTGAGACACACTCCTCAGACACACACCTGAGACACACACCTGAGACACACTCCTCAGACACACACCTGAGACACACCTGAGACACACACCTCAGACACACACCTCAGACACACACCTGAGACACACCTGAGACACACCTGAGACACACCTGAGACACACACCTGAGACACACACCTGAGACACACCTGAGACACACACCTGAGACACACCTCAGACACACACCTCAGACACACACCTGAGACACACAACTCAGACACACACCTGAGACACACAACTCAGACACACACCTGAGACACACCTGAGACACACACCTGAGACACACCTGAGACACACACCTGAGACACACCTCAGACACACACCTCAGACACACACCTGAGACACACCTCAGCCACACACCTCAGACACACACCTGAGACACACACCTGAGACACACACCTGAGACACACACCTGAGACACACCTGAGACACACACCTGAGACACACAACTCAGACACACACCTGAGACACACTCCTGAGACACACACCTGAGACACACACCTGAGACACACCTGAGACACACACCTGAGACACACACCTGAGACACACCTGAGACACACACCTCAGACACACTCCTGAGACACACACCTGAGACACACACCTGAGACACACACCTGAGACAGACAACTCAGACACACAGCTCAGACACACTCCTGAGACACACACCTGAGACACACCTGAGACACACACCTGAGACAGACAACTCAGACACACAGCTCAGACACACTCCTGAGACACACACCTGAGACAGACAACTCAGACACACAACTCAGACACACACCTGAGACACACACCTGAGACACACACCTGAGACACACTCCTCAGACACACTCCTCAGACACACTCCTCAGACACACCTGAGACACACCTGAGACACACCTGAGACACACACCTGAGACACACCTGAGACACACCTGAGACACACACCTCAGACACTCCTCAGACACACACCTGAGACACACACCTGAGACACACACCTCAGACACACACCTCAGACACTCCTCAGACACACACCTGAGACACACACCTGAGACACACTCCTCAGACACACCTCAGACACACACCTGAGACACACCTGAGACACACTCCTCAGACACACACCTGAGACACACACCTGAGACACACTCCTCAGACACACACCTGAGACACACCTGAGACACACACCTCAGACACACACCTGAGACACACACCTGAGACACACCTGAGACACACCTGAGACACACCTGAGACACACACCTGAGACACACCTGAGACACACCTGAGACACACACCTCAGACACTCCTGAGACACACACCTGAGACACACACCTGAGACACACACCTCAGACACACACCTCAGACACTCCTCAGACACACACCTGAGACACACACCTGAGACACACACCTGAGACACACCTGAGACACACACCTGAGACACACCTGAGACACACTCCTCAGACACACACCTGAGACACACACCTGAGACACACTCCTCAGACACACACCTGAGACACACCTGAGACACACACCTCAGACACACACCTCAGACACACACCTGAGACACACCTGAGACACACCTGAGACACACACCTGAGACACACACCTGAGACACACCTGAGACACACACCTGAGACACACACCTGAGACACACCTGAGACACACACCTGAGACACACCTGAGACACACACCTCAGACACACACCTCAGACACACACCTGAGACACACCTCAGACACACACCTCAGACACACACCTCAGACACACTCCTCAGACACACCTCAGACACACACCTGAGACACACCTCAGACACACACCTCAGACACACACCTCAGACACACTCCTCAGACACACTCCTCAGACACACACCTCAGACACACACCTGAGACACACACCTCAGACACACACCTGAGACACACCTGAGACACACACCTGAGACACACACCTGAGACACACCTGAGACACACTCCTCAGACACACACCTGAGACACACACCTGAGACACACTCCTCAGACACACACCTGAGACACACCTGAGACACACACCTCAGACACACACCTCAGACACACACCTGAGACACACCTGAGACACACACCTGAGACACACAACTCAGACACACACCTGAGACACACACCTGAGACACACACCTCAGACACACACCTCAGACACACACCTGAGACACACCTGAGACACACACCTGAGACACACAACTCAGACACACACCTGAGACACACACCTGAGACACACACCTCAGACACACACCTCAGACACACACCTCAGACACACACCTCAGACACACACCTGAGACACACACCTGAGACACACACCTCAGACACACACCTCAGACACACACCTGAGACACACCTGAGACACACACCTGAGACACACTCCTCAGACACACACCTGAGACACACTCCTCAGACACACACTTGAGACACACACCTGAGACACACACCTGAGACACACCTGAGACACACTCCTCAGACACACACCTGAGACACACACCTGAGACACACCTGAGACACACACCTGAGACACACCTGAGACACACTCCTCAGACACACACCTGAGACACACTCCTCAGACACACACCTGAGACACACCTGAGACACACACCTGAGACACACCTGAGACACACACCTGAGACACACACCTGAGACACACCTGAGACACACACCTGAGACACACCTGAGACACACTCCTCAGACACACACCTGAGACACACCTGAGACACACACCTCAGACACACACCTGAGACACACACCTGAGACACACCTGAGACACACACCTGAGACACACCTCAGACACACACCTCAGACACACACCTCAGACACACACCTGAGACACACACCTGAGACACACACCTCAGACACACACCTGAGACACACACCTGAGACACACACCTCAGACACACACCTCAGACACACACCTGAGACACACTCCTCAGACACACACCTGAGACACACCTGAGACACACACCTCAGACACACACCTCAGACACACACCTGAGACACACACCTGAGACACACCTGAGACACACCTGAGACACACACCTGAGACACACCTGAGACACACCTGAGACACACACCTGAGACACACACCTGAGACACACCTGAGACACACACCTGAGACACACACCTGAGACACACACCTGAGACACACCTGAGACACACACCTGAGACACACCTGAGACACACACCTCAGACACACACCTCAGACACACACCTGAGACACACCTCAGACACACACCTCAGACACACACCTCAGACACACTCCTCAGACACACCTCAGACACACACCTGAGACACACCTCAGACACACACCTCAGACACACACCTCAGACACACTCCTCAGACACACTCCTCAGACACACCTCAGACACACACCTGAGACACACACCTCAGACACACACCTGAGACACACCTGAGACACACACCTGAGACACACACCTGAGACACACCTGAGACACACTCCTCAGACACACACCTGAGACACACACCTGAGACACACTCCTCAGACACACACCTGAGACACACCTGAGACACACACCTCAGACACACACCTCAGACACACACCTGAGACACACCTGAGACACACACCTGAGACACACACCTGAGACACACACCTGAGACACACTCCTCAGACACACACCTGAGACACACTCCTCAGACACACACTTGAGACACACACCTGAGACACACACCTGAGACACACCTGAGACACACTCCTCAGACACACACCTGAGACACACACCTGAGACACACCTGAGACACACACCTGAGACACACCTGAGACACACTCCTCAGACACACACCTGAGACACACTCCTCAGACACACACCTGAGACACACCTGAGACACACACCTGAGACACACCTGAGACACACACCTGAGACACACACCTGAGACACACCTGAGACACACACCTGAGACACACCTGAGACACACTCCTCAGACACACACCTGAGACACACCTGAGACACACACCTCAGACACACACCTGAGACACACACCTGAGACACACCTGAGACACACACCTGAGACACACCTGAGACACACCTCAGACACACACCTCAGACACACACCTGAGACACAAACCTGAGACACACACCTGAGACACACACCTCAGACACACACCTGAGACACACACCTCAGACACACACTTCAGACACACACCTGAGACACACACCTGAGACACACACCTCAGACACACACCTGAGACACACACCTGAGACACACACCTGAGACACACACCTCAGACACACACCTGAGACACACACCTGAGACACACACCTCAGACACACACAGAGGACACATCTCCCTGTTGTCACGTTTCTCTACCATCACTCATCATCAGTTATGTTCCATATTTCTTTCTTTAGATGAACTCATTATTCACCAGAGAAGCAAGTATTCATAATAAGATATATATTGTACAAAGATACAAAATTATGAACCAGGTTTCATATGCTGAAGCATTAAAGAAAGTTCAATTTTCAATTTATTCAGGGGGGCAGAGAAGTAGAAGAACAACAAAGAACAACAACATGACTAGCAACAGCAAACAGCAGTAGCAGCTGGAGGACGACGTACCTTCAGCAATGATGGTACATGAATGCATACAGATGGAGAGGGGGAGGAGCCCAGTGCATCATGGGAAGTCCCCCAGCAGTCTAGGCCTATAGCAGCACCACTAAGGGCTGATCCAAGGCGAGCCTGGTCGGCTCTAACTATAAGCTTTATCAAAAAGGAAAGTTTTAAGCCTACTCTTAAACATAGAGAGGGTGTCTGCACCCCGGACTCAATCTGGAAGATGGTTCCACAGGAGAGGAGCCTGATAGCTGAAGGCTCTGCCTCCCATTCTACTATTAATATTACGTCCCTACATCCCTCACCCTACACCCTCATCCCTTCATCCATAGCCCTACACCCTCATCCCTTCATCCCTCACCCTACACCCTCATCCCTTCATCCCTCACTCTACACCCTCATCCCTTCATCCCTCACTCTACACCCTCATCCCTTCATCCATAGCCCTACATCTTTCATCCCTTCATCCCTCACCCTACACCCTCATGAAGGGATGAGGTTGTAGGTTAAGGGATGAAAGGATGAGGGATGTAGGGCTAGGGATGAAGGGATGAGGGATGTAGGGCTAGGGATGAAGGGATGAGGGTGTAGGTTAAGGGATGAAAGGATGAAGGATGTAGGGTGAGGGATGAAGGGATGAGGTTGTAGGTTAAGGGATGAAAGGATGAAAGATGTAGGGCTAGGGATGAAGGGATGAGGGTGTAGGTTAAGGGATGAAAGGATGAAAGATGTAGGGCTAGGGATGAAGGGATGAGGGATGTAGGTTAAGGGATGAAAGGATGAGGGATGTAGGGTGAGGGATGAAGGGATGAGGGATGTAGGTTAAGGGATGAAAGGATGAGGGATGTAGGGCTAGGGATGAAGGGATGAGGGATGTAGGGCTAGGGATGAAGGGATGAGGGATGTAGGGCTAGGGATGAAAGGATGAGGGATGTAGGGCTAGGGATGAAGGGATGAGGGTGTAGGTTAAGGGATGAAAGGATGAAGGATGTAAGGTGAGGGATGAAGGGATGTGGGATGTAGGTTAAGGGATGAAAGGATGAGGAATGTAGGGCTAGGGATGAAGGAATGTGGGATGTAGAGTGAGGGATGAAGGGATGAGGGGTGTAGGGTGAGGGATGAAGGGATGAGGGGTGTAGGGTGAGGGATGAAGGGATGAGGGTGAGGGATGAAGGGAAGAGGGTGTAGGGTGAGGGATGAATTGATGAGGGTTTAGGGCTAGGGATGAAGGGATGAGGGATGTAGGGCTAGGGATGAAGGGATGAGGGTGTAGGGTGAGGGATGAGGGATGTAGGGCTAGGGATGAAGGGATGAGGGATGTAGGGATGAGGTTGTAGGGCTAGGGATGAAGGGATGAGGGTGTAGGGTGAGGGATGAAGGGATGAGGGATGTAGGGATGAGGTTGTAGGGCTAGGGATGAAGGGATGAGGGATGTAGGGATGAGGTTGTAGGGCTAGGGATGAAGGGATGAGGGGTGTAGGGCTAGGGATGAAGGGATGAGGGATGTAGGGATGAGGTTGTAGGGCTAGGGATGAAGGGATGAGGGATGTAGGGCTAGGGATGAAGGGATGAGGGATGTAGGGCTATGGATGAAGGGATGAGGGATGTAGGGCCATGGATGAAGGGATGAGGGTGTAGGGCTAGGGATGAAGGGATGAGGGTGTAGGGCTAGGGATGAAGGGATGAGGGATGTAGGGCTATGGATGAAGGGATGAGGGATGTAGGGCTATGGATGAAGGGATGAGGGATGTAGGGTGAGGGATGAAGGGATGAGGGATGTAGGGTGAGGGGATGAAGGGATGAGGGATGTAGGTTAAATTCCTCACCCTACACCCTCATGAAGGGATGAGGGTGTAGGGCTAGGGATGAAGGGATGAGAGTGTAGGGCTATGGATGAAGGGATGAGGGTGTAGGGCTAGGGATGAAGGGATGAGGGATGTAGGGCTATGGATGAAGGGATGAGAGTGTAGGGCTATGGATGAAGGGATGAGGGTGTAGGGCTATGGATGAAGGGATGAGAGTGTAGGGCTATGGATGAAGGGATGAGGGATGTAGGGCTATGGATGAAGGGATGAGGGTGTAGGGCTAGGGATGAAGGGATGAGAGTGTAGGGCTATGGATGAGGGGATGAGGGTGTAGGGCTAGGGATGAAGGGATGAGGGATGTAGGGCTATGGATGAAGGGATGAGGGTGTAGGGCTAGGGATGAGGGTGTAGGGTGCGCGATGAAGGGATGAGCGTGTAGGGTGAGGGATGAAGGGATGAGGGATGAAGGGATGAGGGTGTAGGGTGAGGGATGAAGGGATGAGAGTGTAGGGCTATGGATGAAGGGATGAGAGTGTAGGGTGAGGGATGAAGGGATGAGGGATGTAGGGCTATGGATGAAGGGATGAGGGTGTAGGGTGAGGGATGAAGGGATGAGAGTGTAGGGCTATGGATGAAGGGATGAGAGTGTAGGGTGAGGGATGAAGGGATGAGGGATGTAGGGCTATGGATGAAGGGATGAGGGTGTAGGGTTATGGATGAAGGGATGAGAGTGTAGGGCTATGAATGAAGGGATGAGGGTGTAGGGCTATGGATGAAGGGATGAGGGTGTAGGGCTATGGATGAAGGGATGAGGGTGTAGGGCTATGGATGAAGGGATGAGGGTGTAGGGTGAGGGATGAAGGGATGAGGGTGTAGGGCTAGGGATGAGGGTGTAGGGTGAGGGATGAAGGGATGAGCGTGTAGGGTGAGGGATGAAGGGATGAGGGATGAAGGGATGAGGGTGTAGGGTGAGGGATGAAGGGATGAGAGTGTAGGGCTATGGATGAAGGGATGAGGGTGTAGGGTGAGGGATGAAGGGATGAGGGATGTAGGGCTATGGATGAAGGGATGAGGGTGTAGGGTTATGGATGAAGGGATGAGAGTGTAGGGCTATGAATGAAGGGATGAGGGTGTAGGGCTATGGATGAAGGGATGAGGGTGTAGGGCTATGGATGAAGGGATGAGGGTGTAGGGCTAGGGATGAGGGTGTAGGGTGAGCGATGAAGGGATGAGCGTGTAGGGTGAGGGATGAAGGGATGAGGGATGAAGGGATGAGGGTGTAGGGTGAGGGATGAAGGGATGAGAGTGTAGGGCTATGGATGAAGGGATGAGAGTGTAGGGTGAGGGATGAAGGGATGAGGGATGTAGGGCTATGGATGAAGGGATGAGGGTGTAGGGTGAGGGATGAAGGGATGAGAGTGTAGGGCTATGGATGAAGGGATGAGAGTGTAGGGTGAGGGATGAAGGGATGAGGGATGTAGGGCTATGGATGAAGGGATGAGGGTGTAGGGTTATGGATGAAGGGATGAGAGTGTAGGGCTATGAATGAAGGGATGAGGGTGTAGGGCTATGGATGAAGGGATGAGGGTGTAGGGCTATGGATGAAGGGATGAGGGTGTAGGGTGAGGGATGAAGGGATGAGGGTGTAGGGCTAGGGATGAGGGTGTAGGGTGAGGGATGAAGGGATGAGCGTGTAGGGTGAGGGATGAAGGGATGAGGGATGAAGGGATGAGGGTGTAGGGTGAGGGATGAAGGGATTAGAGTGTAGGGCTATGGATGAAGGGATGAGAGTGTAGGGTGAGGGATGAAGGGATGAGGGATGTAGGGCTATGGATGAAGGGATGAGGGTGTAGGGTTATGGATGAAGGGATGAGAGTGTAGGGCTATGAATGAAGGGATGAGGGTGTAGGGCTATGGATGAAGGGATGAGGGTGTAGGGCTAGGGATGAAGGGATGAGGGTGTAGGGTGAGGGATGAAGGGATGAGGGTGTAGGGCTAGGGATGAGGGTGTAGGGTGAGGGATGAAGGGATGAGGGTGTAGGGATATGGATGAAGGGATGAGGGATGTAGGGCTATGGATGAAGGGATGAGGGTGTAGGGCTATGGATGAAGGGATGAGGGTGTAGGGCTAGGGATGAAGGGATGAGGGTGTAGGGTGAGGGATGAAGGGATGAGGGTGTAGGGCTAGGGATGAGGGTGTAGGGTGAGGGATGAAGGGATGAGGGATGTAGGGATATGGATGAAGGGATGAGGGTGTAGGGCTATGGATGAAGGGATGAGGGATGTAGGGCTATGGATGAAGGGATGAGGGTGTAGGGCTATGGATGAAGGGATGAGGGTGTAGGGTGAGGGATGAAGGGATGAGGGTGTAGGGCTAGGGATGAAGGGATGAGGGTGTAGGGCTACGGATGAAGGGATGAGGGTGTAGGGTGAGGGATGAAGGGATGAGGGTGTAGGGTGAGGGATGAAGGGATGAGGGTGTAGGGCTAGGGATGAAGGGATGAGGGTGTAGGGTGAGGGATGAAGGGATGAGGGATGTAGGGCTATGGATGAAGGGATGAGGGTGTAGGGCTATGGATGAAGGGATGAGGGGGCAGAAAGGAGGGAACCGAGGGGAGATGAGACTCTGAGTGGGGGAGCTGTCTCTTCAAGCCATCTGCTTGGATGGAGCCCCAAAAAATCTTCAAGCTGAAAGGTGCATGTAGGCGTTTCTGATGTCGGTCATTTCATGGTGGATATAGGTGAGGTATGTGGGAGAAGACCAGCGGCCAAGGATTTTAATGGTGTTGTTGGGGATTCCTTGCCTCGAAGCTGTGGAGATAGTTCTGATATGGAACGAATGTCCAGAGTAAAGCTCGGGGGTATTCCAGATCTGGATAGTACTTGGCACATGTGGTGGTAGAGCAAGAAGCATGTGGTCTCAGGGTTAAAGTGGGATGAATGGATAAATGGAATTCCTCAAGGAAGTGTAATTAGCCCTATCCTTTTAGTATGAAGTTATGATAAACGATATATTTAGGGATCTAAATAGAGATATAAGTGCTTCATAATACGTGGGTGATGAGGCTATCTGGAAAAGCTTCAGAGTGCTTTTCAGATTGTTGAAAGTTGGTCATATAACTGTGGATTCAAGGTTTCAGTTGCTAAATCATGTTTTATGTTTACATGAAAGAAAGCACAAATGAACAACAACTGGAAAAACTGGAAAAATACAAACATACACGGCTGAAGAAGAAGGATCATTTACACGAAGACGCCAACGAAGATGATGAGCAAAATGTCTAAGTGGAGAGACGATGAGATTGGGGAACTTCTGTTGGTGAGAGCTGACTCCAAAATCATCAGCCAGATTCAAGGAATGGCAAGAGACTCAGTAGTTTATGATCAAATTACACACTGGCTAAGTGAGTGCAGTGTAATCCGAACCAAGGCACGGGTAAACAGCAAACTAAAAGCACTCAAAAGGCTGTACCATCAGGTCGTCAACCACAATGGCTGGAGTGGAAACGACTGCAAAACATTGTGGTATTTTAGTTTATGCGAGGCTATATGGGGCTTGAGTCGCTCCACAAACCCTGTGGCTTTGGTTGGGAGCATGGAAGTGGCCTCCACCTCAAGAAAACCAGAGACCCTTTCCACCTCGAGTTGTTCTGAGATGCCAGACAGCAACACTGAAGAGCAGACTCTGGTCCATGAAAGTGGTGTGTCGATCCAATGACTGCTCTGTTAGTAGAAGCTGGTGAGTTGTGTTTACATCTTAGACGAGAGAAACTATCAGTAGCGTATTGGGATTGACTTAAAGGATGTGGAAAGGAAGACCCCACCACTGAGGTTTTAAGTGAATTCTGGGAGTATACTAAGGTTAATGACAGAGGTTTTGGATGGAATATGTAAGATTGCAGAAAAGATGGGTCTGAAAGATTTAAACTACAGTCCATCTGTTGTTATTAGTTCCTCAATTCTCTCAGATCCTTATGTTAACCTACTGCTCCAGAAGAAAAGAAGGAATGGTCAGTAACAAAAACATTCATCATATTGTTAAAGATCATGTTCAGACAATTCTATAGATTTTGCACAATATATACAGATGGTTCAAAGAATCCTGATGATGGGCATGTGGGAACTGGAGCATATATACGAGAATTTAATGTTAATATATGTCACAGACTGATGAATAATTGTCCATGTTTTCAGTAGAATTCATTGCAATAACTTTTGACTTCAGTGGACAGAGCAGGTACAGCCTCAGCAGCAGCTATTTCTGTGTTGATAATAACATACCCAGCAGAGAAATTCAGTGTCTCCCTAACAATAAACTTTGGGTTACCAGCAACCTGAAAACCCTGTTAAACCAGAAGAAAAGGGCTTTCAGGGCAAAGGCACTACAAAGGGAACTGAAGGTGAAGATTGAGGAGGGGGAACAAGCATACAAGCACAAACTGGAGCAACAGCTGCAGCAGGATGGAGTGAAGCATGTCTGTTCTGGCATGGGGAAGATCACACTTCTAGAGCAGAGGGGAGGATCACTGCTTGATGGAGATCAGGACCTGGCTGATGAATGTTTTTTAACAGATTTGACAGCTTCACCCCACCTTGCCTGTGGTTCATACTCCTCCCTCCACCTAATTACCTATAACACTCCTCTCATTTCAGGTCAGGAGGGAACTGGACAAACTGAAGCAGGGAAAAACAGCTGGATCGGATGGAATTAGCTCCAGACTGCTGAAGACCTGCTCCAGGCAGTTGTGTGGAATTCTCACACACTTATTCAACCTGAGCCTGCATCTGCAGAGTATCCCCACACTGTGGAAAACATCCTGCTTGGTGCCTCTTCCCAAAAAGAGACACTCCACTGACTCCAATGACTACAGGCCTGTAGCCCCCACCTAACATACTATGAAGACCCTGGAGAGACTGGTGCTCTCGTACATCAGGCCCAGGGTGAGTACGTACATGGATCCTCTACAGTTTGCATACCAGCCTAATATCTAGGCTTCATCTACATGTTCCAGACGACCCATTCACATCTGGACACCTCTGGTGCAACTGGATGCAGGTGGAGTCAGCACTAGTTTCTTGAGTCATAGACTATCTAACCTGCAGACCACGGTACATGCACCTACAGAACTGTGTCTCTTGAAAAGTCCTGAGCAGCACAGGGGCCCCACAAGGAACTGTCCTGAAAATTTTCAGATGACTCAGCAGTTGTTGGTTGTATCGAGGAAGGATATGAGGAGGAGAGCCGGGGCATTATTGGGGACTTTGTGGATTGGTGCAATCACAACGATCTACAGCTCAGCATCTCAAAGACTAAGGAGATGGTTGTGGATTTTAGGAGGAAGAGGCCCAAACCAGTTCCAGTTACCATTCAGGGTACTGAGGTGGAACTTGTCTCCAGCTACAGATACCTTGAAGTACAGCTGGACGACAAGCTGGACTGGATCGTCCACATGGAGGCACTGTACAAAAAGAAAGCTAATATCCTTTAACATCTGCAGGCCTCTACTGTGCACCTTCTACCAGACTGTGGTGGTCAGTGCTCTGTTCTTTGGCCTGGTGTGCTGCAGGGAAAGTGCTGGCACAGCAGACAGGAACAGAATTAACAAACTGGTCAGGAAGGCGAGCTCCATCTTTGGGACTGAACTGGACATGATTCAGCAGGTGGCAGAGGTGAGAATAGCCCTAACCGTGCTGTCAAAGCTGAACTCAATAATGAACAATCCCACATACCCGCGTCGTGCTCTGGAGGTGGTTCAGCAGAGCACCTTCAGTCACAGGTTGATCCCACCAAAGTGCAGGACTGAACGCTGCAGGAAGTCCTTCCTGCCATCAGACTGTTTAATGTGCACAAATAATAACTGTGGTGTATGTACAGTATAATCTTGTATACTGTGTATTTGTGTGTATATGTGTGTGCATATATTTATACATGTACTTTAGGTATGCATGTGTATATATGTTTATATTTATACATGTATGTATTTTTTCATTTTACATTTTTAGATAATACAAGTAACATATCGCACATTGCACACTGTGTATGTTATATGTATTTTTTTATTGCATTATTAATACAATTTGGTATTTTAGTAATTTATTTTAGTTTTTTTGTGCTTAATTTTAGATGTATGTTCAGTGGTAGATGACTCCTGGTGGTTGTCTTGACTGTGAATGTAGCTGCCGTAAAAAACTAATTTAGTAATAGGTTAAATAAAACAGGCAGCATCAGGAAACAGGGTGTGATTTATTTGAATTTTCTATAGACAATCAATAATCAGATGATCTAATGCCATGAATCTACATACTCTGATACAGTAGATGGCGATATGCACCTTTAATTTGGTTTGTGCTCCGCCAGTAAACACAAAGAAGAAGAAGAGGAAGAAGAAGATTAAGAAGAAGAAGCTGTCCTTATCAGCTGTGTGTGTTTATTAGCTGTGAGTTTATTAGCTGTGTGTGTTTATTAGCTGTGAGTTTATTAGCTGTGTGTGTTTATTAGCTGTGAGTTTATTAGCTGTGTGTTTATTAACTGTGTGTTTATTAGCTGTGTGTTTATTAGCTGTGAGTTTATTAGCTGTGAGTTTATTAGCTGTGTGTGTTTATTAGCTGTGTGTGTTTATTAACTGTGTGTTTATTAGCTGTGTGTTTATTAGCTGTGAGTTTATTAGCTGTGTGTGTTTATTAGCTGTGTGTGTTTATTAACTGTGTGTTTATTAGCTGTGTGTTTATTAGCTGTGAGTTTATTAGCTGTGTGTGTTTATTAACTGTGTGTTTATTAACTGTGTGTTTATTAGCTGTGTGTTTATTAGCTGTGTGTTTATTAGCTGTGTGTGTTTATTAACTGTGTGTTTATTAACTGTGTGTTCCTGGAGTCTGGATCTTGTCGACGGTCCCACAGCTCTTCATTACAGTCAGACATCCGGATCAAAGGTCCAGATGAGCTCCAGTCATTCAGAACCAGGCTGGACCAGACTAAACTTTAAAGTGCCCTTAATTCCTTTTCTGGACGTGATCCCAGAATGCAGCTGGGCTCCAGCTCGGTTCTGGTTTCAGGACGTCCTGCTGCAGATGGATGCAGACTCACGTTCTGACCTGATTCCCACAGACAGCAGGAAACACTCTGAAAGGACGGCTTCGTTTCCTTTCACAGTCTGATGTACACAATATTACACAACAAGTACAAGCAGAGCGTGGCCGCGTCGTGTCTATGTATGCACACTGACTGAAATATTACTCACAGTACAGCAGCCAAGTGATGATCAGAGAACCACATGTGATATATTCTTGAATTTCTGGACACACGTTGAGACCTGGGGCCTTATTTAACATGAACTCAGCGGTGAATGGAATACAGGTCGGGATCAGAAAGAAAAAATTAACGTATTAACATATTCGATATTTATATTAACATATTAACATGTTATAGGTGGTCATGTTGGAGGCTGTGACAATCACATTAATTAATTTCAACGGCTGACTTTACTGGCTGATTGTAGCAGCTGATTGTAACAGCTGATTGTAACAACTGATTGTAACAGATGATTGTAACAACTGATTGTAACGGCTGATTGTAACAGATGATTGTAACAGATGATTGTAACAACTGATTGTAACAGCTGATTGTAACAGATGATTGTAACAGATGATTGTAGTGGTTGATTGTAACAGATGATTGTAACAGCTGATTGTAACGGAGGATTGTAGTGGTTGATTGTAACGGATGATTGTAACAACTGATTGTAACAGATGATTGTAACGGCTGATTGTAACGGTTGATTGTAACAGATGATTGTAACGGCTGATTGTAACAACTGATTGTAACGGATGATTGTAACAACTGATTGTAACAGCTGATTGTAACAGCTGATTGTAACAGCTGATTGTAACGGATGATTGTAACGGATGATTGTAACGGCTGATTGTAACAGATGATTGTAACAGATGATTGTAACAGCTGATTGTAACGGATGATTGTAACGGATGATTGTAACGGATGATTGTAACGGCTGATTGTAACGGATGATTGTAACGGATGATTGTAACAACTGATTGTAACGGCTGATTGTAACAGATGATTGTAACAACTGATTGTAACAACTGATTGTAACGGCTGATTGTAACGGATGATTGTAACAACTGATTGTGGCGATTGATTTTAGCAGCTGATTTTAACAGCTGATTGTAACAGCTGATTGTAGCGGTTGATTGTAACAACTGATTATAACAGCTGATTGTGGCGATTGATTTTAGCAGCTGATTGTAACAGCTGATTGTAACAGCTGATTGTAACGGCTGATTGTAACAGCTGATTGTGGCGATTGATTTTAGCAGCTGATTGTAACAGCTGATTGTAACGGCTGATTGTAACGGATGATTGGAGCAGCTGATTGTAACAGCTGATTGTAACAGCTGATTGTAACGGCTGATTGTAACAGCTGATTGTGGCGATTGATTTTAGCAGCTGATTGTAACAGCTGATTGTAACAGCTGATTGTAGCGGTTGATTGTAACAACTGATTATAACAGCTGATTGTGGCGATTGATTTTAGCAGCTGATTGTAACAGCTGATTGTAGCGGTTGATTGTAGCGGTTGATTGTAACAACTGATTATAACAGCTGATTGTGGCGATTGATTTTAGCAGCTGATTGTAACAGCTGATTGTAACGGCTGATTGTAACGGATGATTGGAGCAGCTGATTGTAACAGCTGATTGTAACGGCTGATTGTAACGGATGATTGAAACGGCTGATTGTAACGGATGATTGTAACGGATGATTGTAACGGATGATTGTAACGGCTGATTGTAACGGCTGATTGTAACGGCTGATTGTGGCGATTGATTGTAACAGCTGATTGTAACAGATGATTGTAGCGGTTGATTGTAGCGGTTGATTGTAACAACTGATTATAACGGCTGATTGTGGCGATTGATTTTAGCAGCTGATTGTAACAGCTGATTGTAACAGCTGATTGTAGCGGTTGATTGTAACAACTGATTATAACAGCTGATTGTGGCGATTGATTTTAGCAGCTGATTGTAACAGCTGATTGTAACAGCTGATTGTAACGGCTGATTGTAACGGATGATTGGAGCAGCTGATTGTAACAGCTGATTGTAACGGCTGATTGTAACGGCTGATTGTAAAGGCTGATTGTAAAGGCTGATTGTAACAGCTGATTGTAACAGATGATTGTAACGGCTGATTGTAACAACTGATTGTAACGGATGATTGTAACAACTGATTGTAACGGCTGATTGTAACAAATGATTGTAACGGCTGATTGTAACAACTGATTGTAACAGCTGATTGTAACAGATGATTGTAACGGCTGATTGTAACAACTGATTGTAACGGATGATTGTAACAACTGATTGTAACAACTGATTGTAACAGCTGATTGTAACAGATGATTGTAACGGCTGATTGTAACGGTTGATTGTAACAGATGATTGTAACGGCTGATTGTAACAACTGATTGTAACGGATGATTGTAACAACTGATTGTAACAGCTGATTGTAACAGCTGATTGTAACAGCTGATTGTAACAGCTGATTGTAACGGATGATTGTAACGGATGATTGTAACGGCTGATTGTAACGGAGGATTTTAACGGATGATTGTAACGGCTGATTGTAACGGATGATTGTAACGGATGATTGTAACAACTGATTGTAACGGAGGATTGTAACGGATGATTGTAACGGATGATTGTAACGGATGATTGTAACAACTGATTGTAACGGATGATTGTAACGGCTGATTGTAACGGAGGATTGTAACGGATGATTGTAACGGATGATTGTAACGGATGATTGTAACGGCTGATTGTAACGGCTGATTGTAACGGATGATTGTAACAACTGATTGTAACGGCTGATTGTAACGGATGATTGTAACGGCTGATTGTAACGGATGATTGTAACGGATGATTGTAACAACTGATTGTAACGGATGATTGTAACGGATGATTGTAACGGCTGATTGTAACGGAGGATTGTAACGGATGATTGTAACGGCTGATTGTAACGGATGATTGTAACGGATGATTGTAACAACTGATTGTAACGGAGGATTGTAACGGATGATTGTAACGGATGATTGTAACAACTGATTGTAACGGATGATTGTAACGGCTGATTGTAACGGAGGATTGTAACGGCTGATTGTAACGGATGATTGTAACGGCTGATTGTAACGGCTGATTGTAACGGCTGATTGTAACGGATGATTGTAACAACTGATTGTAACGGATGATTGTAACGGCTGACTGTAACGGATGATTGTAACAACTGATTGTAACGGCTGATTGTAGCGGTTGATTGTAACAACTGATTATAACAGCTGATTGTGGCGATTGATTTTAGCAGCTGATTGTAACAGCTGATTGTAACAGCTGATTGTAACAGCTGATTGTAACAGCTGATTGTAACGGCTGATTGTAGCGGATGA
>NC_089531.1:128171-136720 GCF_963924715.1 Thunnus thynnus
TTATGAAGTGCCACTACAGACAAAGCACAAATCTTTGGAGCCAACATACCCACTCAAATCTGAACTGAAGGCACAGAAATTAAACGATCTAAGAGCCCAATATGATCGAGCCATTTTATTTTAGGGTGCACATTATTTTATTTTTAAATGCAGCCCTTATTATTTACTTACAACAACAGTACTTATTATTAATAACACCTGTGTATAATAGATTGTTAGTTTCTTTCATGTTGTTCTTTCATTCACATCTCACATCAACTGGATTCACTTTTCTATGCATTGAAATAGAAATTACAGTGTTACAACAGCCACTTGACATAAATCAAAATACAAAAACAATAAGGTAAAAGAAACAAATACAATTAAATAATGTAATAATAATGCTGAGTGTAAACTATTCAATGATATTAATAAGGAGGAGATAAAGATGAAGAGAGGAGATATAGTGCAGATATGATACAGATATAAAATATGTTGTATTATCATCAGTCAACACAATGACTGGTGTTTAAATCAATCCTTAATCATTGTGATTGTGTGTGTGTGTTGATTAGCAGGTTAGCTGTGCCCTCCACTGGCCGAAAGCTAACACTGTTCATATGACTGTTTATGAGCAGTGACTCATCATAAAACATATAGAATATAAGATTGATCACATGATTTTCAAGTTTGTGTTTTATAATAAACACAAACAAAGCTGTGACATCAGAGGTCTGAACAGCTGATCACACTGAGTATGTTCACTCTGAGTTCAGCTCCTGCATGGTGAATGAAAAAAGCCGTCATCAATGGAGCTCTGATACTATGAGTCACCATGGCAACAGGTAAACAAAATGCAGAGCCTCCATATAAATCCAGTGGAGGTAGAAGCAATGTGTCTGTTTTATCTTTAAAAACGAGCAGCAGTGACAGAACCTGAGTCAGAGTGGAAAGAGTCATGAGTTAATCAACAAAGTCTTATTCAGGATCAATCATTAATTCATCATTTACAGACCTGAATGTCCTTAATGATGAAAAAGTGGTGAAATCTGACCGTGTATCAGGCTGTACGTTACATTTGAAATATAATGTCCAGGGACAAAAACCAGGAGGCAGCAGCTGTAGATAAATATATGTAGATGAAACAGATGTGACAGATGTTCCGCAGACCAGTGTTGTAGTGAAACATAGTGTGGCTATGTGAAAAAATCGTATCTATATTACTTCTTTATCAACTAACAAGTTCACTTCAATTACATGCACATTTATTACTAATACTACAGCTACAAGTACTAAACACTACAACATTTAACAGATGAGACACAAGAGGGAAACTGGTGCACAAGGCTAGTGAATGATTGTAATGAATGATGCAGAGTTATCTATTGTGTAGCTGGTATGAGAGACCTGATAAACAGATGAGATGACTGTTACCTGAGATGCAGTGAGTCAAATCAACGGTACAACAGCTTAGTTCTGAATCACCAACTGAAATTACAAATCATGATGCACCAGGGTTTAAGCATGTTGATGAAGGATTTGTAGGAATACTTGCTTGCTCTCTGGGGCGGCTTCTTGTGGAGAATGGAGTCTGCTGTGCTGGGGTGAGGAGCTGGAGTCTGGATCTGGTAGTGATGAGTGAGTCGGCCGGTCCGGACATGAAAAGTTCCCATTGGAAGAGAGCTCCTGGTTCAGGCTCTCTAGACTTAACCCTCAACTCATGACTCTAGACTTTTGTGTCATGGCTCCGTCGTTGACTCTTTTTAGTTGGTGTCGTTACCCATCAGATGCCATCAGACTTTTTCTGTTTTGAGGGACTTTCTGTCATTTGGGTTGCCTTTATTGGTGGAACTGTGCTCATTGTGTTTTTGGTTTTCTGGTTTCCCTGTGTTTTCTCCTCCTATGTTCATGTACTCCTCCTCACATCTGTCCTGCATTCACCCTTGTTAGCGATGCCCTCGTCTCAGTATTCTTCTCCAGTCTGCTGTCCCTTCACACCTGCCCGGCATTATCCTTCGTTAGCCCAGTGTCTTTCCCAGCCAATCACTCCCAGCCTGCCGGTGTGTCTAGTCACCTGCTCCCCATTCCCCTATTAGGTCAGTTAGTATTTCAGTCTTGGTTTGGGAGGCAGTTTTTGTTGGATCCTTTGTTCTGGTCTGTCCTGTTCAATCATGTTCCATTTCGTTTTGCGTAGGCTCAGCGTTCAGTTTTGTTTTTCTACCCTCCAGCCTTTGGTTTTGCCTGAACACTTCAAATAAAGACATTTTCTTCAGATGTGCTTTGCCTTTGGCCTTTGCATTAGGGTCCATTCCCGCCACTTTAATGACATTTTGAGGTTTCACCTCTTATTGTTCTGAATCACATCTTCAAACTAGCGAAATTCAAGCTTTCCACCAGCAGAGCAGAAAGCAAGAAGACAAAGACAAAAGCAAGAAGAACCAGCAAAAAGCAGCAGCCTAAACAAATAAAAACAGCTTAGAGTCTCAGACAAGACGATGTTGTAAAGTTTCAGTCTGTCCACCCAGAAGGTGCATCCTGACCAATCCCAAGGGTCTCAGAGTTCTGGGGGAGCAGAGTCAGTCCCCTCCTGTCCACAGACAGGCGGGTTCAGTTCCTGAATACAGTTACTCCATTAATCAAAGTATTTACAATTTAACAATTACATGACTTATTTTGCATTTTTGATAGTAGTTTTGGCGTTCTGACAGTGAACCAAGCAGAATGATACTAAACATGATAGTGTTATGATGGATGGTGGAACTATGTTAGTGGTATATTTCTTGGCTAAATAAAGTACATAACAATATATCGTGATACACACACACACATACTAACATACAACAATAATTGTCCCTAGACAAAATCTAAAAGTACATTTGTAATTTGATGGGTTTTACAGTCCTCAGTTCTTCTTGATCTGACTGAACAGCAGAGGTCCGTACCATTAGCATTAGCATTAGCTTATGCTGGTTTATCCAGTGATCAGTTCTTGGGTTGGTCATTCAAGTCCTGACAGTCAAAATCCACAGTGGGATTAAAGTTGGTGGCAGCTCGTCTCTGATTGGCTCTTAGAGGTGAGTTACGATAACCAGTGGTGGGGTCGTTTATCCAAATGGTACCATCAGTTCATACTGGGCTGTGAATTGGTCTTTACATCTTGCTGCTCTTGTAGTTTGAAGGATCAAAGGTGGTTTGGGTCAGTGGTCTGGTTTGGTGACCCTGCAGGAGATGAAGGTTCCTAGAAGCCCCTCCTCTAACTGTGAGTATAAATATGTGTTTGTAGTATTTGCAGTAGTAGAAGCCCCTCCTCTAACTGTGAGTATAAATATGTGTTTGTAGTATTTGCAGTAGTAGAGCCCCTCCTCTCACTGTGAGTATAAATATGTGTTTGTAGTATTTGCAGTAGTAGAAGCCCTCCTCTAACTGTGAGTATAAATATGTGTTTGCAGTATTTGCAGTAGTAGAAGCCCCTCCTCTAACTGTGAGTATAAATATGTGTTTGTAGTATTTGCAGTAGTAGAAGCCCCTCCTCTAACTGTGAGTATAAATATGTGTTTGTAGTATTTGCAGTAGTAGAAGCCCCTCCTCTAACTGTGAGTATAAATATGTGTTTGTAGTATTTGCAGTAGTAGAAGCCCTCCTTTAACTGTGAGTATAAATATGTGTTTGTAGTATTTGCAGTAGTAGAGCCCCTCCTCTAACTGTGAGTATAAATATGTGTTTGTAGTATTTGCAGTAGTAGAAGCCCCCTCCTCTAACTGTGAGTATAAATATGTGTTTGTAGTATTTGCAGTAGTAGAGCCCCCTCCTCTAACTGTGAGTATAAATATGTGTTTGTAGTATTTGCAGTAGTAGAGCCCCCTCCTCTAACTGTGAGTATAAATATGTGTTTGTAGTATTTGCAGTAGTAGAAGCCCCTCCTCTAACTGTGAGTATAAATATGTGTTTGTAGTATTTGCAGTAGTAGAAGCCCCTCCTCTAACTGTGAGTATAAATATGTGTTTGTAGTATTTGCAGTAGTAGAAGCCCCTCCTCTAACTGTGAGTATAAATATGTGTTTGTAGTATTTGCAGTAGTAGAAGCCCCTCCTCTAACTGTGAGTATAAATATGTATTTGTAGTATTTGCAGTAGTAGAAGCCCCTCCTCTAACTGTGAGTATAAATATGTATTTGTAGTATTTGCAGTAGTAGAGCCCCCTCCTCTAACTGTGAGTATAAATATGTGTTTGTAGTATTTGCAGTAGTAGAGCCCCTCCTCTAACTGTGAGTATAAATATGTGTTTGTAGTATTTGCAGTAGTAGAAGCCCCTCCTCTAACTGTGAGTATAAATATGTGTTTGTAGTATTTGCAGTAGTAGAAGCCCCTCCTCTAACTGTGAGTATAAATATGTGTTTGTAGTATTTGCAGTAGTAGAGCCCCTCCTCTAACTGTGAGTATAAATATGTGTTTGTAGTATTTGCAGTAGTAGAAGCCCCTCCTCTAACTGTGAGTATAAATATGTGTTTGTAGTATTTGCAGTAGTAGAGCCCCTCCTCTAACTGTGAGTATAAATATGTGTTTGTAGTATTTGCAGTAGTAGAGCCCCTCCTCTAACTGTGAGTATAAATATGTGTTTGTAGTATTTGCAGTAGTAGAAGCCCCTCCTCTAACTCTGAGTATAAATATGTGTTTGTAGTATTTGCAGTAGTAGAAGCCCCTCCTCTAACTGTGAGTATAAATATGTGTTTGTAGTATTTGCAGTAGTAGAGCCCCTCCTCTAACTGTGAGTATAAATATGTGTTTGTAGTATTTGCAGTAGTAGAGCCCCTCCTCTAACTGTGAGTATAAATATGTGTTTGTAGTATTTGCAGTAGTAGAGCCCCTCCTCATACTGTGAGTATAAATATGTGTTTGTAGTATTTGCAGTAGTAGTAGCCCCCTCCTCTAACTGTGAGTATAAATATGTGTTTGTAGTATTTGCAGTAGTAGAGCCCCCTCCTCTAACTGTGAGTATAAATATGTGTTTGTAGTATTTGCAGTAGTAGAAGCCCCTCCTCTAACTGTGAGTATAAATATGTGTTTGTAGTATTTGCAGTAGTAGAGCCCCCTCCTCATACTGTGAGTATAAATATGTGTTTGTAGTATTTGCAGTAGTAGAAGCCCCTCCTCTAACTGTGAGTATAAATATGTGTTTGTAGTATTTGCAGTAGTAGAAGCCCCTCCTCTAACTGTGAGTATAAATATGTGTTTGTAGTATTTGCAGTAGTAGAAGCCCCTCCTCATACTGTGATTATAAATATGTGTTTGTAGTATTTGCAGTAGTAGAGCCCCTCCTCTAACTGTGAGTATAAATATGTGTTTGTAGTATTTGCAGTAGTAGAAGCCCCTCCTCTAACTGTGAGTATAAATATGTGTTTGTAGTATTTGCAGTAGTAGAGCCCCTCCTCATACTGTGAGTATAAATATGTGTTTCTAGTATTTGCAGTAGTAGAAGCCCCTCCTCATACTGTGAGTATAAATATGTGTTTGTAGTATTTGCAGTAGTAGAAGCCCCTCCTCATACTGTGAGTATAAATATGTGTTTGTAGTATTTGCAGTAGTAGAAGCCCCCTCCTCTAACTGTGAGTATAAATATGTGTTTGTAGTATTTGCAGTAGTAGAAGCCCCTCCTCTAACTGTGAGTATAAATATGTGTTTGTAGTATTTGCAGTAGTAGAAGCCCCCTCCTCTAACTGTGAGTATAAATATGTGTTTGTAGTATTTGCAGTAGTAGAAGCCCCCTCCTCTAACTGTGAGTATAAATATGTGTTTGTAGTATTTGCAGTAGTAGAAGCCCCTCCTCATACTGTGAGTATAAATATGTGTTTGTAGTATTTGCAGTAGTAGAAGCCCCCTCCTCTAACTGTGAGTATAAATATGTGTTTGTAGTATTTGCAGTAGTAGAAGCCCCCTCCTCTAACTGTGAGTATAAATATGTGTTTGTAGTATTTGCAGTAGTAGAAGCCCCCTCCTCTAACTGTGAGTATAAATATGTGTTTGTAGTATTTGCAGTAGTAGAAGCCCCTCCTCATACTGTGAGTATAAATATGTGTTTGTAGTATTTGCAGTAGTAGAAGCCCCCTCCTCTAACTGTGAGTATAAATATGTGTTTGTAGTATTTGCAGTAGTAGAAGCCCCTCCTCTAACTGTGAGTATAAATATGTGTTTGTAGTATTTGCAGTAGTAGAAGCCCCTCCTCTAACTGTGAGTATAAATATGTGTTTGTAGTATTTGCAGTAGTAGAAGCCCCTCCTCTCACTGTGAGTATAAATATGTGTTTGTAGTATTTGCAGTAGTAGAGCCCCTCCTCTAACTGTGAGTATAAATATGTGTTTGTAGTATTTGCAGTAGTAGAGCCCCTCCTCTAACTGTGAGTATAAATATGTGTTTGTAGTATTTGCAGTAGTAGAAGCCCCTCCTCTAACTGTGAGTATAAATATGTGTTTGTAGTATTTGCAGTAGTAGAGCCCCTCCTCTAACTGTGAGTATAAATATGTGTTTGTAGTATTTGCAGTAGTAGAAGCCCCTCCTCTAACTGTGAGTATAAATATGTGTTTGCAGTATTTGCAGTAGTAGAAGCCCCTCCTCATACTGTGAGTATAAATATGTGTTTGTAGTATTTGCAGTAGTAGAAGCCCCTCCTCTCACTGTGAGTATAAATATGTGTTTGTAGTATTTGCAGTAGTAGAAGCCCCTCCTCTAACTGTGAGTATAAATATGTGTTTGTAGTATTTGCAGTAGTAGAAGCCCCTCCTCTAACTGTGAGTATAAATATGTGTTTGTAGTATTTGCAGTAGTAGAGCCCCTCCTCTAACTGTGAGTATAAATATGTGTTTGTAGTATTTGCAGTAGTAGAAGCCCCTCCTCTAACTGTGAGTATAAATATGTGTTTGTAGTATTTGCAGTAGTAGAAGCCCCTCCTCTAACTGTGAGTATAAATATGTGTTTGTAGTATTTGCAGTAGTAGAAGCCCCTCCTCTAACTGTGAGTATAAATATGTGTTTGTAGTATTTGCAGTAGTAGAAGCCCCTCCTCTAACTGTGAGTATAAATATGTGTTTGTAGTATTTGCAGTAGTAGAAGCCCCCTCCTCTAACTGTGAGTATAAATATGTGTTTGTAGTATTTGCAGTAGTAGAAGCCCCTCCTCTCACTGTGAGTATAAATATGTGTTTGTAGTATTTGCAGTAGGTAGAAGCCCCTCCTCTAACTGTGAGTATAAATATGTGTTTGTAGTATTTGCAGTAGTAGAAGCCCCTCCTCTAACTGTGAGTATAAATATGTGTTTGTAGTATTTGCAGTAGTAGAAGCCCCTCCTCTAACTGTGAGTATAAATATGTGTTTGTAGTATTTGCAGTAGTAGAAGCCCCTCCTCTAACTGTGAGTATAAATATGTGTTTGTAGTATTTGCAGTAGTAGAAGCCCCTCCTCTAACTGTGAGTATAAATATGTGTTTGTAGTATTTGCAGTAGTAGAAGCCCCTCCTCTAACTGTGAGTATAAATATGTGTTTGTAGTATTTGCAGTAGTAGAAGCCCCTCCTCTAACTGTGAGTATAAATATGTGTTTGTAGTATTTGCAGTAGTAGAAGCCCCTCCTCTAACTGTGAGTATAAATATGTGTTTGTAGTATTTGCAGTAGTAGAAGCCCCTCCTCTAACTGTGAGTATAAATATGTGTTTGTAGTATTTGCAGTAGTAGAAGCCCCTCCTCTAACTGTGAGTATAAATATGTGTTTGTAGTATTTGCAGTAGTAGAAGCCCCCTCCTCTAACTGTGAGTATAAATATGTGTTTGTAGTATTTGCAGTAGTAGAAGCCCCTCCTCTACTGTGAGTATAAATATGTGTTTGTAGTATTTGCAGTAGTAGAAGCCCTCCTCATACTGTGAGTATAAATATGTGTTTGTAGTATTTGCAGTAGTAGAAGCCCCTCCTCTAACTGTGAGTATAAATATGTGTTTGTAGTATTTGCAGTAGTAGAAGCCCCTCCTCTAACTGTGAGTATAAATATGTGTTTGTAGTATTTGCAGTAGTAGAAGCCCCTCCTCTCACTGTGAGTATAAATATGTGTTTGTAGTATTTGCAGTAGTAGAAGCCCCTCCTCTAACTGTGAGTATAAATATGTGTTTGTAGTATTTGCAGTAGTAGAAGCCCCTCCTCTAACTGTGAGTATAAATATGTGTTTGTAGTATTTGCAGTAGTAGAAGCCCCCTCCTCATACTGTGAGTATAAATATGTGTTTGTAGTATTTGCAGTAGTAGAAGCCCCTCCTCTAACTGTGAGTATAAATATGTGTTTGTAGTATTTGCAGTAGTAGAAGCCCCTCCTCTAACTGTGAGTATAAATATGTGTTTGTAGTATTTGCAGTAGTAGAGCCCCTCCTCATACTGTGAGTATAAATATGTGTTTGTAGTATTTGCAGTAGTAGAAGCCCCCTCCTCTAACTGTGAGTATAAATATGTGTTTGTAGTATTTGCAGTAGTAGAAGCCCCTCCTCTAACTGTGAGAGTATAAATATGTGTTTGTAGTATTTGCAGTAGTAGAAGCCCCTCCTC
>NC_089531.1:136920-179420 GCF_963924715.1 Thunnus thynnus
TAGTGCACTCTTGTACATTAGTATATCAGTACTCTAGTACTACACAATTGTGTATTAGTATATCAGTGCTGCAGTAGTACACATTTGTGTATTAGTACATCAGTACTGCAGTACTACACATTTGTGTATTAGTACATCAGTACTGTAGTAGTGCACTCTTGTACATTAGTATATCAGTACTGCAGTAGTGCACTCTTGTACATTAGTATATCAGTACTCTAGTACTACACAATTGTGTATTAGTATATCAGTGCTGCAGTAGTACACATTTGTGTATTAGTACATCAGTACTGCAGTACTACACATTTGTGTATTAGTGCATCAGTACTGCAGTAGTACACATTTGTGTATTAGTACATCAGTACTGCAGTAGTGCACTCTTGTACATTAGTGCATCAGTACTGCAGTAGTACACCATTTGTGTATTAGTACATCAGTACTGCAGTAGTGCACTCTTGTACATTAGTGCATCAGTACTGCAGTACAACACATTTGTGTATTAGTACATCAGTACTGCAGTACTACACATTTGTGTATTAGTACATCAGTACTGCAGTAGTGCACTCTTGTACATTAGTGCATCAGTACTGCAGTAGTACACCATTTGTGTATTAGCACATCAGTACTGCAGTAGTGCACTCTTGTACATTAGTGCATCAGTACTGCAGTACAACACATTTGTGTATTAGTACATCAGTACTGCAGTAGTGCACTCTTGTACATTAGTATATCAGTACTGCAGTAGTGCACTCTTGTACCTTAGTATATCAGTACTCCAGTACTACACAATTGTGTATTAGTATATCAGTGCTGCAGTAGTACACATTTGTGTATTAGTACATCAGTACTGCAGTAGTACACATTTGTGTATTAGTACATCAGTACTGCAGTAGTACACATTTGTGTATTAGTACATCAGTACTGCAGTACTACACATTTGTGTATTAGTACATCAGTACTGCAGTAGTGCACTCTTGTACATTAGTGCATCAGTACTGCAGTACAACACATTTGTGTATTAGTACATCAGTACTGCAGTAGTGCACTCTTGTACATTAGTATATCAGTACTGCAGTACTACACATTTGTGTATTAGTACATCAGTACTGCAGTAGTGCACTCTTGCACATGAGTATATCAGTACTCCAGTACTACACATTTGTGTATTAGTATATCAGTACTGCAGTACTACACATTTGTGTATTAGTACATCAGTACTGTAGTAGTGGACTCTTGTACATTAGTATATCAGTACTGCAGTAGTGCACTCTTGTACATGAGTATATCAGTACTCCAGTACTACACATTTGTGTATTAGTATATCATTACTGCAGTAGTGCACTCTTGTACATTAGTATATCAGTACTGCAGTAGTGCACTCTTGTACATTAGTATATCAGTACTCCAGTACTACACATTTGTGTATTAGTACATCAGTACTGCAGTAGTACACATTTGAGTATTAGTACATCGGTACTGCAGTAGTACACATTTGTGTATTAGTGCACCAGTACTGCAGTAGTACACATTTGTGTATTAGTACACCAGTACTGCAGTAGTACACATTTGTGTATTAGTACACCAGTACTGCAGTAGTACACATTTGTCTATTAGTACATCAGTATAACAGTAGTACACATTTGTGTATTAGTACATCAGTACAACAGTAGTATTCTGATTTAAAATAAACATTTTGCTATTGTTGTCACTCCGTGCTTCATCCTGATTGGACGCAGATTTTTCGGGTGAATGACTGACAGGTTGTCTGTCCAATCAGAAGCATTCTGTGTCTTCCAGAAACATTTAAAATGAACCAATCAGTTTTCACTGTCATTGTTCAAACTGTTGTCAGCTGAAAACCTTGTTCCTCCACCATGTTTATTATGGTTTACCTGAGAACATCACGACTGGAGATACAAGATTTTACTTCTTCTGTTTTGTCTGATCTACACTATCTACTATTTGTTAGTATTGATTGGTATTGATTAATATTGACTGGTATCGATTAGTATTGACTAGTATGGATTAGTATTGACTATATTGATTAGTATTGACTAGTATGGATTAGTATTGACTATATTGATTAGTTTTGACTAGTATGGATTAGTATACATTGGTTTGATCAGTATTGATTGTTTTTTCTTCCTGCTGCTGATCGGTGCTGACCTGTATTTCTCAGAATTGATTATTATTGACAGTCATGTTGTTGTATTAATTGGTTTGGGTTGGTACTGAAATGTATTGATTATTGATGGCTGGGACTGAGGGTGATTGATGAGGATTTATTGGTAATGATTAGTATTAATTGTTATTTGGTTACTGTAAAAGTTTATTATCATTATTGAATGGTGAACATTATTGATCCATATTCATCTGTATTGATTACTACAGTAACATCCTCTGTTCTGTCACAACAGAAACATATTGATCGTGTCAATGGTCGTCTTTCTTGTAACGACTGTTTCTACAGCTCCTGTGGAGGGTAAAAGTACACACAATTTGTTTTATTATGTTTGATTATGTTATTTTATTTTATTTGCTTCTCAAAGACGACACGTGTTGTGTGTTGCAGAGGCGGAGCGGGAGGACGTGGAGGCCACTGACGAGGGGGAGGGGGAGCTGTCTGAGGAGGAGGAGGGTAGGCCACAGAGGAGGGGGAGGGGGGATGTGTGAGGAGGAGGAGGGTAGGCTACCAAGGGGGTGAGGGGGAGCTGTCTGAGGAGGAGGAGGGTAGGCCACAGAGGAGGGGGAGGAGGAGCTGTCTGAGGAGGAGGAGAGTAGGCCACAGAGGAGGAGGAGGGTAGGCCAAAGAGGAGGGGGAAGGAGAGCTGTCTGAGGAGGAGGAGAGTAGGCCACAGAGGAGGGGGAGCTGTCTGAGGAGGAGGAGGGTAGGACACAGAGGAGGAGGAGGAGGAGGGTAGGCCACAGAAGGGGAGGGGGAGTTGTCTAAAGAGGAGGAGGGTAGGTCACAGAGGAGGGGGAAGGGGAGCTGTCTGAGGAGGAGGAGAGTAGGCCACAGAGGAGGGGGAGGGTAGGCCACAGAGGAGGGGGAGCTGTCTGAGGAGGAGGAGAGTAGGCCACAGAGGAGGGGGAGCTGTCTGAGGAGGAGGAGGGTAGGACACAGAGGAGGGGGAGCTGTCTGAGGAGGAGGAGGGTAGGCCACAGAGGAGGGGGAAGGGGAGCTGTCTGAGGAGGAGGAGGGTAGACCACCAAAGAGGGGGAGGGGGAGCTGTCTGAGGAGGAGGAGAGTAGGCCACAGAGGAGGGGGAAGGGGAGCTGTCTGAGGAGGAGGAGGGTAGACCACCAAAGAGGGGGAGGGGGAGCTGTCTGAGGAGGAGGAGAGTAGGCCACAGAGGAGGGGGAGGGTAGGCCACAGAGGAGGGGGAGCTGTCTGAGGAGGAGGAGGGTAGGACACCAAGGAGGGGGAGGGGGAGCTGTCTGAGGAGGAGAGTAGGCCACAGAGGAGGGGGAGGGTAGGCCACAGAGGAGGGGGAGCTGTCTGAGGAGGAGGAGGGTAGACCACCAAAGAGGGGGAGGGGGAGCTGTCTGAGGAGGAGGAGAGTAGGCCACAGAGGAGGGGGAGGAGGGTAGGCCACAGAGGAGGGGGAAGGAGAGCTGTCTGAGGAGGAGGAGGGTAGACCACCAAAGAGGGGGAGGGGGAGCTGTCTGAGGAGGAGGAGGGTAGACCACCAAAGAGGGGGAAGGGGAGCTGTCTGAGGAAGAGGAGAGTAGGCCACAGAGGAGGGGGAGCTGTCTGAGGAGGAGGAGGGTAGGACACCAAGGAGGGGGAGGAGGGTAGGCCACAGAAGGGGAGGGGGAGTTGTCTAAAGAGGAGGAGGGTAGGTCACAGAGGAGGGGGAAGGGGAGCTGTCTGAGGAGGAGGAGAGTAGGCCACAGAGGAGGGGGAGGAGGGTAGGCCACAGAGGAGGGGGAGGAGGAGCTGTCTGAGGAGGAGGAGAGTAGGCCACAGAGGAGGGGGAGCTGTCTGAGGAGGTGGAGAGTAGGCCACAGAGGAGGGGGAGGGTAGGCCACAGAGGAGGGGGAGCTGTCTGAGGAGGAGGAGAGTAGGCCACAGAGGAGGAGGAGGAGGGTAGGCCACAGAGGAGGAGGAGGAGGGTAGGACACAGAAGAGGGGGAGCTGTCTGAGGAGGAGGAGAGTAGGCCACAGAGGAGGGGGAGCTGTCTTAGGAGGAGGAGGGTAGGACACCAAGGAGGGGGAGGGGGAGCTGTCTGAGGAGGAGGAGAGTAGGCCACAGAGGAGGAGGAGGAGGGTAGGCCACAGAAGAGGGGGAGCTGTCTGAGGAAGAGGAGGGTAGGCCACAGAAGGGGAGGGGGAGCTGTCTAAAGAGGAGGAGGGTAGGTCACAGAGGAGGGGGAAGGGGAGCTGTCTGAGGAGGAGGAGAGTAGGCCACAGAGGAGGGGGAGCTGTCTGAGGAGGTGGAGAGTAGGCCACAGAGGAGGAGGAGGAGGAGGGTAGGCCACAGAAGGGGAGGGGGAGCTGTCTGAGGAAGAGGAGAGTAGGCCACAGAGGAGGGGGAGCTGTCTGAGGAGGAGGAGGGTAGGCCACAGAGGAGGGGGAAGGAGAGCTGTCTGAGGAGGAGGAGGGTAGACCACCAAAGAGGGGGAGGGGGAGCTGTCTGAGGAGGAGGAGGGTAGACCACCAAAGAGGGGGAAGGGGAGCTGTCTGAGGAAGAGGAGAGTAGGCCACAGAGGAGGGGGAGCTGTCTGAGGAGGAGGAGGGTAGGACACCAAGGAGGGGGAGGAGGGTAGGCCACAGAAGGGGAGGGGGAGTTGTCTAAAGAGGAGGAGGGTAGGTCACAGAGGAGGGGGAAGGGGAGCTGTCTGAGGAGGAGGAGAGTAGGCCACAGAGGAGGGGGAGGAGGGTAGGCCACAGAGGAGGGGGAGGAGGAGCTGTCTGAGGAGGAGGAGAGTAGGCCACAGAGGAGGGGGAGCTGTCTGAGGAGGTGGAGAGTAGGCCACAGAGGAGGGGGAGGGTAGGCCACAGAGGAGGGGGAGCTGTCTGAGGAGGAGGAGAGTAGGCCACAGAGGAGGAGGAGGAGGGTAGGCCACAGAGGAGGAGGAGGAGGGTAGGACACAGAAGAGGGGGAGCTGTCTGAGGAGGAGGAGAGTAGGCCACAGAGGAGGGGGAGCTGTCTTAGGAGGAGGAGGGTAGGACACCAAGGAGGGGGAGGGGGAGCTGTCTGAGGAGGAGGAGAGTAGGCCACAGAGGAGGAGGAGGAGGGTAGGCCACAGAAGAGGGGGAGCTGTCTGAGGAAGAGGAGGGTAGGCCACAGAAGGGGAGGGGGAGCTGTCTAAAGAGGAGGAGGGTAGGTCACAGAGGAGGGGGAAGGGGAGCTGTCTGAGGAGGAGGAGAGTAGGCCACAGAGGAGGAGGAGGAGGAGGGTAGGCCACAGAAGGGGAGGGGGAGCTGTCTGAGGAGGAGGAGAGTAGGCCACAGAGGAGGGGGAGCTGTCTGAGGAGGAGGAGGGTAGGCCACAGAGGAGGGGGAGCTGTCTGAGGAGGAGGAGGGTAGGCCACAGAGGAGGGGGAGGAGGGTAGGCCACAGAGGAGGGGGAAGGGGAGCTGTCTGAGGAGGAGGAGAGTAGGCCACAGAGGAGGGGGAGCTGTCTGAGGAGGAGGAGGGTAGGCCACAGAGGAGGGGGAGCTGTCTGAGGAGGAGGAGGGTAGGCCACAGAGGAGGGGGAGGAGGGTAGGCCACAGAGGAGGAGGAGGAGGGTAGGCCACAGAGAAGGGGGAGGGGGAAGGTAGGTGGCCTGTGTTAAAAGCGGCCTGTTAATTGCGGCATGTGGCATGTTAAACACAGTGCATTAAATGCGGCATATTAAATGCAGCATGTTAAACATGCCGTGTTAAAAGCAGCATGTTAAAAAGTGGCCTGTTAAACGCAATGTGGTACGTTAAATGCAGCATGTTAAATGCAGCCTGTTAAATGCGGCGTGTGGCATGTTAAATGCAGTGTGTTAAATGCGGCGTGTGGCATGTTAAATGCAGCCTGTTAAATGCAGTGTGTGGCATGTCAAATGCAGCCTGTTAAATGCGGCGTGTGGCATGTTAAATGCAGCCTGTTAAATGCGGTGTGTGGCATGTTAAATGCAGCCTGTTAAATGCGGCGTGTGGCATGTTAAATGCAGTGTGTTAAATGCGGTGTGTGGCATGTTAAATGCAGCCTGTTAAATGCGGTGTGTGGCATCTTAAATGCAGCCTGTTAAATGCGCTGTGTGGCATGTTAAATGCAGCCTGTTAAATGCGGTGTGTGGCATGTTAAATGCAGCCTGTTAAATGCGGCGTGTGGCATGTTAAATGCAGTGTGTTAAATGCGGTGTGTGGCATGTTAAATGCAGCCTGTTAAATGCGGCGTGTGGCATGTTAAATGCAGCCTGTTAAATGCGGCGTGTGGCATGTTAAATGCAGCCTGTTAAATGCAGCCTGTTAAATGCAGTGTGTGGCATGTTAAATGCAGCCTGTTAAATGCGGCGTGTGGCATGTTAAATGCAGCCTGTTAAATGCGGCGTGTGGCATGTTAAATGCAGTATGTTAAACGCAGCTGACAGCACCCTCCAGAAGTCGTATGAAGAATGAACCAAGATAAATGTGAAGCTCTGTGATTCGATGTCTGACATCATCAACCTCAGCTGTATTTTGTGTTTACAGCTAATTATCTAATGTTAGCATGCTAACACGCTAAACTAAACATGGTAAACAGTGGCCCTGTTTACACCTGGTATTAACATCTATCTCGGTTGATCCAATCACAAGTGGACAGCTCTAAATACAGGTGTAAACGCACCCAAGACACCGTCAGGATGTATTGAAATCTGATCATTCACACGTTCGGAGGTGGTCTGGGCTGCATGTGACCACATTCTTTTAGCAGTGTAAACACAATGCGTCCTGGGCCACATTGAAGACAGACTAGGCATCAACTTGTTTGATAACAGGATAAACAAATGCATTATTTTGTTTTTCATGTGAATTAAAAACATAATACATCTCCCGTTTTTCCCGTCCCCCTAACCAGTTTTCCTCTTCAAATTGGCAATTGGAAAAGAAATTAAACCAAAACCAGCAAATAACTTGTTTTTCACTTGGCTATCTAAAAATATTTCAGAAGCTAAACGTTGCTGGATAGTTTCCTGTCCTGTCAAGCTGATAACTACAGTTATTAGTTTTGCTGCTCGACATAATGAGCTCAGGATTTATCAGGAGGACGGCTGCTTTACTAAAAACAGTTTCACAGCATGAACCTTGGCTGTGTGTAACAGTTATCCTTTTCTATGTGTATAAAAACAGAGAACATTAATTAACATTAGATACTGACTGATCCTGTCGGCGTGTCAGAGATTTAAATAATCAGCGAAGTTACGCTGCTGTGTCTCGTGCATAAATGCGCACAGCGTGTCTCAATGGAGGCGGCTGCAGGGAGATTGCTGCATATAACTCTGTATATGCGTCTATATTCCGATACAGCGCTACAGCAAATAGGATGGGCATTTGATTTTCATGAGGGGGCACAATGCACGTTTGTTTATCCTGTTATCAAATGAGTTGAACACAGCTTTGGACAGAGGGTACACAGACCCCCGGTGGTTAATAATGAATGACTTTGGTGTTTGCAAACTGTAATGATGTGTTTATTTGCATATAGAGCAAGGAAGTGAGATCCGATCACAAGTGGTCACCTAGGACGCATGTGGAGACGCATGTTAATGCCAAGTGTAAACAGGGCCACATGTTAGCATGTTAGCATATAGCTGAAATATGTCTCAGAGCTACTTTGTGATCACAGCTGTAAGAAATAAAGAGTCAGAAGAAGCAGAAGAAGAGTCTGCAGCAAAGAAATCTGAATGTAAACTTTAGTTTAAAATTCTTTAATTAGAGAAATAAATGCCTCTAACTTAATCTCTCCTTTCAGATGATGATGACTCCAAGAGTCAGGATAAGAGTGAGGGTGAGAAACTGTGACCTTTTGACCTTTAACCTCCCAACATAAACCTGCATAAACACAAACAGATGAAACAGTTTGAACTGACTATTTTAAATTAATTATGTTAGTTGACTTTGTTCACTTCACCTGCTGGAAACAGAAGCTGTATTCATCTTGTACCCCCTGCCCCCCCAGGGCTTCTTGGCATCCAGCAGACCACGGCAGCAGCAGCAGCCGGAGGTTCAGGTAAGTGGATCCTGATCAGGTTTTTCCTCCTGAACAGTTTGTTTGTTCCTCTTTAATCCAGATTAAGACCAGGATCAACCTGATCCACATCCCGGAGCGCTCTGTTTCCCAGCAGGAATTTCTCCATCAATCTGCCCAGCAACACATGATGCTGCAGGTCTCAGGTTTCTATCAGGTTTACACAGCAGAGTCACAGCGCGACCTGCTGGAGCTCACCTGAACTGAAGGATGAACACAGCAGTGCAAATAAAATGTATTATTATTATCAGCATTAGTAGTAATAGTATAATTATTACTATTATTATTGTTGTTGTTATTATTGTTATTATAGTTATTTTTGTTATTATTATTAAAAAATGTCATCTGAGGCTTCATATTAATCAATAACATCTTCAAATCAATCCTCAAACGTCCAGCAGTGATGTCACATGTTACTGTTACTGTTACAGTCACAGCGAAGCTTCGGACCAATCACATCAGCTCCTGTCCCCTAAATATTCAACACTCCTAAAGAAGGAAGCCAGATGGTGGTTCTGGTTCTGTTTTATAAGATGTAAACACTTCATGTCTTGTGTTTCATGTCAGCATTGACTTTTTAATATTTACAGTTTTTTTTGAAAAGTTACAATTAGTTTGTTTTCAATTTTAAAGGTAAACGTAACATGAAATATTGTGTAAACATGCCGACAGAGTTTGTGTTTTGACTGTGAAGAGCTTACAGAAAGTTTAACTTCCCAACAGAAGAAATAATAAAGGTTCTCACACTTGAGAGGAAATTAAATGAAATCATTAATAAATGATAAAAGGTATAATCCAGGAGGAGTGATGTTGTAAATTAATCTGAATTGTGGACCATGGCCACAGATGGTGCAGGGATGATGGCGTGGTCCTGTGGGTGTCCTGCCTTGACACCTTCTCCCGCTATTATTGCTATTACTATTATTATTAGTCTTATTTCTATTATTATTATTATTATTATTGTTATTATACTTTTCTGTTTCTCTCCCTCCTTCCTTCTTTCTCTCTCAACCCAACCGGTCAAGGCAGATGGCATCCACCTAGAGTCCGGTTCACCAAATTTTTTTCCCAGGATGGCGAAGTCATGACCCCCCCTACTCTGCCTCTGACTGGCTTGTACTCATTGCCTTCATCGGTTGTGTTGGTTAGGTATGAGGATCGAGATTGGTTACGGTTAGGGTAAGAATATCAAGGTAAGCCAATCAGAGGCAGAGTAGGGTAGGTCATGACTTCGCCATCCTAGGAAAAAAATATTGCGTCCAGTTCTGCTTGAGGTTTCTTCCCATTAAAGGGGAGTTGTTCCTCGCTGCTGTCAGCCAGTGCTGCTCATGGAGGAATGTTGGGTCTCTGTAAATTAAAGAGTTCGGTCTAGACCTGCTCTATGTGAAAGTGCCCTGAGATGACTTCTGTTATGATTTGGCGCTATATAAATGAAATTTAATTGAATTGAATTGTGTGTGTCATTGCAGGTGTGAGTGTGAGACCGGGTGCGTCGTCTGACCTTCAGCATGTCAGCAGTGAGTCACATGATGTTCACATACATGAAGAAATATATGATTTATACAGAAATACAGTAAAAATGTTCAGATGTTTAAAATGATCCTGAACACAAACATTTATTACAACAAAGTAAATGTGAATGTAGTTTTTAAAGAAGTTTCTCCTGTTTGTTTATGACATGATGGTTTTTGTTTGTCCGAAGTTTTAAATCAGAGTTTCAATGTTTGTTATCTTTATTTACAATCAGACATGTTTCTTGTTTTCAGGCTCCAGCAGTCAGTCAGCGGCGGGGGGAGGAGCTAATGAAGGAGCAGCAGGCAGCTCTGCAGGTGAACAAGAGAGGAAGTCCTCATGAGTTACAGTGAAACATGTTTCATGTGGACAAAATATCAGAAACAGCTTTCAGTAGATTTCAGTTCCAGCTAAACAAAGAATGTAAAGTGAAACTGAACAATAATAACATGTTTTTACTTCTTCTCTCTCAGGTCATGGAGGTCATTCCTCTTCTTCTGTGGAGTCTGCAGGTAACTTAACCTGAGACTTCCTGTCCTGAATCTCTGATGACTCACCTGAGATCATGGCACAAATTTATCAAACTGAAAAGTCAAAAACTTCACTTTTACCCACAAACCGGAAAATAAAAACGTTTTTCTTTTGTTATTATTAGTAGTAGTTATTGTTCTGTTTGTTTATTTTGGTGAGTTCAGGTGTGCTCAGGTGTGTTCAGGTGAGTTCAGGTGAGTTCAGGTGTGTTCAGGTGTGTTCAGATGAGTTCAGATGAGTTCAGGTGTGTTCAGGTGTGTTCAGGTGAGTTCAGGTGTGTTCAGGTGAGTTTAGGTGTGTTCAGATGAGTTCAGATGAGTTCAGGTGTGCTCAGGTGCGTTCAGGTGAGTTCAGGTGTGTTCAGGTGAGTTCAGGTGAGTTCAGGTGTGCTCAGGTGTGTTCAGGTGTGTTCAGGTGTGTTCAGGTGATTCAGGTGAGTTCAGGTGTGTTCAGGTGTGTTCAGGTGAGTTCAGGTGAGTTCAGGTGAGTTCAGGTGTGTTCAGGTGTGTTCAGGTGATTCAGGTGAGTTCAGGTGTGCTCAGGTGTGTTCAGGTGAGTTCAGGTGTGTTCAGGTGTGCTCAGGTGTGCTCAGGTGTGTTCAGATTAGTTCAGATGAGTTCAGGTGTGTTCAGATTAGTTCAGATGAGTTCAGGTGTGCTCAGGTGTGTTCAGGTGAGTTCAGGTGTGTTCAGGTGTGTTCAGGTGAGTTCAGGTGTGTTCAGGTGTGCTCAGGTGTGCTCAGGTGTGTTCAGATTAGTTCAGATGAGTTCAGGTGTGCTCAGGTGTGTTCAGGTGAGTTCAGGTGAGTTCATGTGTGTTCAGGTGAGTTCATGTGTGTTCAGGTGAGTTCAGGTGTGTTCAGGTGAGTTCAGGTGAGTTCAGGTGTGTTCAGGTGTGTTCAGGTGTGTTCAGGTGATTCAGGTGAGTTCAGGTGTGTTCAGGTGTGTTCAGGTGAGTTCAGGTGAGTTCAGGTGAGTTCAGGTGTGTTCAGGTGTGTTCAGGTGATTCAGGTGAGTTCAGGTGTGCTCAGGTGTGTTCAGGTGAGTTCAGGTGTGTTCAGGTGTGCTCAGGTGTGCTCAGGTGTGTTCAGATTAGTTCAGATGAGTTCAGGTGTGTTCAGATTAGTTCAGATGAGTTCAGGTGTGCTCAGGTGTGTTCAGGTGAGTTCAGGTGTGTTCAGGTGTGTTCAGGTGAGTTCAGGTGTGTTCAGGTGTGCTCAGGTGTGCTCAGGTGTGTTCAGATTAGTTCAGATGAGTTCAGGTGTGCTCAGGTGTGTTCAGGTGAGTTCAGGTGAGTTCATGTGTGTTCAGGTGAGTTCATGTGTGTTCAGGTGAGTTCAGGTGTGTTCAGGTGAGTTCAGGTGAGTTCAGGTGTGTTCAGGTGAGTTCAGGTGAGTTCAGATGAGTTCAGATGAGTTCAGGTGTGTTCAGGTGAGTTCAGGTGAGTTCAGGTGTGTTCAGGTGAGTTCAGGTGAGTTCAGGTGTGTTCAGGTGTGTTCAGATGAGTTCAGATGAGTTCAGGTGTGCTCAGGTGAGTTCAGGTGAGTTCAGGTATGTTCAGGTGAGTTCAGGTGAGTTCAGGTGAGTTCAGGTGTGTTCAGATGAGTTCAGATGTGTTCAGGTGAGTTCAGGTGAGTTCAGGTGAGTTCAGGTGAGTTCAGGTGAGTTCAGGTGTGTTCAGATGAGTTCAGGTGTGTTCAGATGAGTTCAGATGAGTTCAGTTGAGTTCAGTTGAGTTCAGGTGTGTTCAGATGAGTTCAGGTGAGTTCAGGTGAGTTCAGGTGTGTTCAGGTGAGTTCAGGTGTGTTCAGGTGTGTTCAGGTGTGTTCAGATGAGTTCAGGTGTGTTCAGGCGTGTTCAGGCGTGTTCAGGCGTGTTCAGGCGAGTTCAGGTGTGTTCAGGCGTGTTCAGGCGTGTTCAGGTGAGTTCAGTTGAGTTCAGGTGAGTTCAGGTGTGTTCAGGTGAGTTCAGGTGAGTTCAGTTGAGTTCAGGTGTGTTCAGGTGTGTTCAGGTGTGTTCAGTGAATTCTTCTTTATGTGTTTGTTTTTCAGCAGCTGGAGGTCCGAGCAGCTCAGCAGCTTCACAGCCGACAGGTCAAATCAAAAATCAGTAATCACAAAGAATCAATTACTTATGTCATCGTTATTATTATATATTATTATTATTGTACATTTTAAATATTTATTGAATGAGTTTTACTACCGAATAAAACTTTACTGAGTTCCACTTTTTATTTTCTTTATCATGAACTGAAGAAATGTTCTGCTGCACTCTGAGTTCTGAATGTGGGGAGAACAACAAAAACTACCTTCTTTCTCCTCTCTGGCTCTGCAGGTTCTGCAGGTTCTGCAGGTTCTGCGGGTTCTGCGGGTTCTGCGGGTTCTGTGGGTTCTGCGGGTTCAGCAGGTTCTGCAGGTTCTGCGGGTTCAGCAGGTTCTGCAGGTTCTGCGGGTTCTCCAGCAGCAGCTAGAGAACTGTCTGCTGCCCAGACTCACCCTGCAGGTAACAGTAACTTTAATAAAACATTTATTTCAGACAGAAAAGCAGAGGAGCTGATCTGTTCAGGTGAATCTGAAGCTGCAGGTAAACTGTCTCTGATTGGTCGGTTTGTTTTATAACCAGTTATGAACAAAGTATTCGGATCATTCAGTACAACACTACAGTGTACAAATACTCCACTTTAAATACTCCATATGTTATTTAAAGTATTATTATACAAACCAGCTCATATGTACTTTAGATACTTTATTTACTTTACATATTTTATATACTTATACTTATACTTATACTTATACTAGTTTGTGTGTTTTACAAGTAAACTTTGTAACCAGATGATAAAGTAGTGCAGTAACATCTCTGAAATGTACTGCAGTAAAAAGTACAAAGAAGCACAACACTGAAAAACTCTAGAAGAGTACAAGTACCTCCAAACTATACTTAGGTACAATACGGCAGTAAATATACTGCATCACATTTTACCACAGGAAGTAAATATGAAGAACACAAAACTGCAACAACAGGTTATGTTTGTCAAATATGAAACGTGTGTGTTTGTGTCTGCAGGTTCTGATGGAGTTGACTTCGAGTCAAACGGTGATTGTCTTTAACATCTCTGTCAATACATGCTTATCAATTAGTTATTGATCCAGTGCGCACACAGGGAATGATGTAAAGCTGCTGTTTGTGGATCTCAAACACAAAACAAACGTGTCTGTTTAATATAAATTAGCTTCAGCAGAACTGCATACGAAAATGTGACAATTTAAAACACAAAAGTAAAAATCAATGAAACTGATTGTTGAATATTATGAAATGTGTTTCAGGTAATGGACAGAAGCTGCTGAATGGAGGAGGAGGAGCTGACAGTCAGACAGGTGAGCTACAGGGGGCGGGGCTACAGAAGGGCACTGACAGGCGAGACAGGCTGAAAACAGCAAAATATTTATAGATGAGTCACATGATGCAACAACCTCTCTGTCTGCCTGCTCACCTGTCTGTCTGTTAACCTGTCTGTCTGCTCACCTGTCTGCCTGTTAACCTGTCTGTCTGCTCACCTGTCTGCCTCTTAACCTGTCTGCCTGTCAACCTGTCTGCCTGTTAACCTGTCTGTCTGCTCACCTGTCTGTCTGCTCACCTGTCTGTCTGCTCACCTGTCTGCCTGTTAACCTGTTTGCCTGTTAACCTGTCTGTCTGCTCACCTGTCTGTCTGCTCACCTGTCTGTCTGCTCACCTGTCTGCCTGTTAACCTGTTTGCCTGTTAACCTGTCTGTCTGCTCACCTGTCTGCTTGTTAACCTGTCTGTCTGCTCACCTGTCTGCCTGTTAACCTGTCTGTCTGCTCACCTGTCTGCCTGTTAACCTGTCTGCCTGTTAACCTGTCTGTCTGCTCACCTGTCTGTCTGCTCACCTGTCTGTCTGCTCACCTGTCTGCCTGTTAACCTGTTTGCCTGTTAACCTGTCTGTCTGCTCACCTGTCTGTCTGCTCACCTGTCTGTCTGCTCACCTGTCTGCCTGTTAACCTGTTTGCCTGTTAACCTGTCTGTCTGCTCACCTGTCTGCTTGTTAACCTGTCTGTCTGCTCACCTGTCTGCCTGTTAACCTGTCTGTCTGCTCACCTGTCTGCCTGTTAACCTGTCTGCCTGTTAACCTGTCTGTCTGCTCACCTGTCCGCCTGTTAACCTGTCTGCCTGTTAACCTGTCTGTCTGCTCACCTGTCCGCCTGTTAACCTGTCCGCCTGTTAACCTGTCTGCCTGTTAACCTGTCTGTCTGCTCACCTGTCCGCCTGTTAACCTGTCCGCCCGTTAACCTGTCCGCCTGTTAACCTGTCTTTCTCTCTCAGGTGTTCTGGATTCGTTTGGGGGCGGAGTCCCTCACCTTGATTATCCAGGTGAGTGCCCAGGTGAGATCTGTCTGTTGTCACTTCTTGTATCCAAATAGAAAACAAAGCAGTCAAACTGATTTTGACACTCAGTTGTGTTGCATTCTGTTTGGACACGGAGTAAGGTAACAAAAATAAAACAATTCTTATTTTCAGGTGATTATATTAAAACATGCTTTTGAATATTCTATCACATTTCCGCCAAGTCCATTCTGCTAGATGCCATTAAAATCTACACTCTGGTTCTTTAAACATGGTCAAAGTTCAGAAATTTGAGGTGAACGTCTGTAGAAATGCTGCCTGCAAGTCAAAAGTCAGGGCTTCAACCTGCTCTATGCTTCAATTGCCACGTTTTTTTCTACCTTGCTGACGTCAGTTCATCACACATTCCCATTAAGGGCCGTCCGTTCCGTAGTCTTGGTTTCTAAAGTTGTTGCTAAGGTGGTTGCTAGGTGGTTGCTCAGGTGTTTCCATGTGTTGTTCACTCTCATATTTCAGATGTGATTCAGCTCCAACATGTACGGATGGATTTGACAAGTTGACATTTGGAGTAAAGAAGGAGAAGAAGAAGTGAAATCCTGCTACTATAGTTTGTTTACGTAGCCTCCGGAGCCGGAGGAAGCTTCCTGAAGCTGACCAATCAGAACAGAGTGGGCTCATCAGGAGGCGGGGCCTTAAAGAGACAGGAGCTAAAACGGCCTGTTTCAGACAGAGGCTGAACTGAGGGGCTGCATAAAGGACCAGTAGAAGATCAATAAGGAGTTTTTATTCCAGTAGAGCCCCAGAATATAAATATAGAGCTGAACATGTGCTGAATATTTGTGCTTTAACAATGTTGATGAGGTCGCTGTAATGCTGCCTGCAGCCTGCAGGGGGAGATATGATCAGCTGATCTCTGTTTATTTACAACAAACAAACAAATAGGAAAATAAAACAGGGCACCAAACAGGAAATTGTTTCTTTGTTTAGTTCCACATTAAGATGTTTTTTTAATTTCAGGACTCATCGATGCGTCTGCTCATGACTTCCTGCTCGGCCTGATGGGTGAGTTCAGTTTATTGTTTCTGAGTTTGGGTCAACATGAACTGACCCCAGATCAACTACTGACTTAGAAAATATCAACTACAACTCCCAAGATGCATTTCACTAACAAACATCCAATCACAGAGCTTGACATTCTGTCAGTTTTCTGACTTTATGTAGCAGCAATGTAGCATTGTAGTATTATAGTACTGTAAGTTTGCGATATTGTAGTATTGCAGTACTGTAGTATTATAGTGCTGTTGTATTGTAGTACTGTAGTGTTGCAGTATTATACTATTGTAGCACTGTGGTATTATAGTACTGTAAGTTTGCAATATTGTAGTATTGCAGTACTGTAGTATTATAGTACTGTAGTATTGTAGTACTGTGGTATTATAGTATTGTAGTGCTGTAGTATTGTAGTATTATAGTACTGTAGTATTGTAATACTGTAGTATTGTAGTACTGTGGTATTATAGTATTGTAGTGCTGTAGTATTGTAGTATTATAGTACTGTAGTATTGTAGTACTGTGGTATTATAGTATTGTAGTGCTGTAGTATTGTAGTATTATAGTACTGTAGTATTGTAGTACTGTGGTATTATAGTATTGTAGTGCTGTATTATTGTAGTATTATAGTACTGTAGTATTGCAGTACTGTAGTATTATAATACTGTGGTATTATAGTATTGTAGTGCTGTAGTATTGTGGTGCTGTAGTACTGTAGCATTGTAGTACTATAGAATTGTGATATTATATTGCTGTAGTATTGCAGTACTGTAGTATTATAATACTGTGGTATTATAGTATTGTATTGTCCCATTGGTGTAATCGGGAGTCATTCCCATCAATGTGAATAACAATCGTACCATATTTACGTTTATTCTTAGCCAGCAGTTTTAAATTTGATTCAGTGTCGCCCGCTCTGGCCTCAGGAATATTTAACTATGGCTGCTGGTGTCGCTAACTTCACGTTTCTGACTATGGAGCTGCCAATAATCAGAGTTGGTTTCTGAGCAGGTGTGTTACTGAGTGGGGAGAACCTGTTAGAAACATGAACTGGTTGGTGGTGAACCGTGGGCTTCTGCTTAGGTGCGGAGACACGCTTCCTATTCACTGAGCCTCATCTCCAACACTGCAAATCAACTACATTCATTACATGTACCATTATCACTAAAGGAGGCAGAGGAATAGCTAAACATATGACACACCGAGCAAGAGCGAGAGGGAGAAGCCATCAGCATGTCAGCACCAATGTTATCCAATGATATAGCTGCTCTGGATGGCATTACCCTGGCCTCCAGCACCACCGTAAGGAATCTGGGAGTTATCTTTGATCAGGATATGTCCTTTAACTCCCACATAAAACAAATTTCAAGGACTGCCTTTTTTCACTTACATAATATTGCAAATATTATATTAATATTGCACATCCTGTCTCAAAGAGATGCAGAAAAACTAGTTCACGCATTTGTTACTTCTAGGCTGGATTATTGCAATTCCTTATTATCAGGCTGCTCTAACAAGTCTCTAAAGACTCTCCAGCTGGTCCAGAATGCAGCTGCACGTGTTCTGACTAAAACTAGAAAAAGAGACCACATTTCTCCCATTTTAGCTTCGCTGCATTGGCTTCCTGTAAAATCTAGAATAGAATTTAAAATCCTTCTCCTCACATACTCCCAGTATGCAGCTTACTGGTGGTTCCTACAGTGTTTAAAAGTAGAATGGGAGGCAGAGCCTTCAGCTATCAGGCTCCTCTCCTGTGGAACCATCTACCGGATTCAGTCCGGGGTGCAGACACCCTCTCTATGTTTAAGAGTAGACTTAAAACTTTCCTTTTTGATAAAGCTTATAGTTAGGGCCGACCAGGCTCGCCTTGGATCAGCCCTTAGTTATGCTGCTATAGGCCTAGACTGCTGGGGGACTTCCCATGATGCACTGAGCTCCTCTCTCCTCCTCCTCCTCTCCATCTGTATGCATTCATGTAACATCAATGCATGTTACTAACTTAGCCTCTTCCACAGAGTTTTTGTGCCTTCTAGTCTTATAGATTCGTATGGATCAGGGTCACAGACCACCTGGTTATGGATTGTGGGCTTCCAGGGATCGTGGTTTCGGACCCCCTGCTGCCATGGTCCTGCTTGACACCCATGCCTGCTATTATTATTATTAATATTATTATTTGTCATATTTCTATTATTGTTATTATTGTTATTGTTAGTATTGTTGTTATTATGCTTCTCTGTGTCTCTCTCTCTGTTTGGCTCACCAAATTTTTTCCCACGATGGCGAAGTCATGACACCTCCTACTCTGCCTCTGAATGGCTTGTACTCATTGCCTCTTCAGTTGGGTTGGTTAGGTTTAGGCATGAGGATTGAGAGGGTAAGAATATCAAGGTAAGCCAATCAAAGGCAGAGTAGGATGAGTCATGACTTCGCCATCCTGGGAAAAAAAATATTGCATCCAGTTCTGCTTGAGGTTTCTTCCCGTTAAAGGGGAGTTGTTCCTCGCTGCTGTCACCCAGTGCTGCTCATGGAGGAATGTTGGGTTTCTGTAAATTATAGAGTTCGGTCTAGACCTGCTCTATGTGAAAAGTGCCCTGAGATAACTTCTGTTGGGATTTGGCGCTATATAAATAAAACTGATTTGAATTGAATGGTACTGTAGTACTGTAGTATTGTAGCACTGTAGTATTATGGAATTTGTTGTGAATACTTGAAGAAGAAGTTTGTTATTTGTGTTTTCAGGTGGAGCAGATCCGTTTGAGCCAGACACTCACATCAACATACCAGGTCTGACCTCAGATCTGCTTTATTAATCAGAGTTCAGGGGGGGGTCTTTAAAAGATGATTGATCGCTCCGTCTTCCAATCACACATCAACATGCATTTTGACACACCTGATAGGACAAACACCTGCGGGCTCTCAATGGTTGATGCTTCTGATTTTTTTCAAACTCCAAAAGAAACATGGTGGAAGTATTTCCCAACAAAACAGGACAGGTGTGATTAGGTGTGATCAGATCAGGTTTGATCAGATCAGGGCCCAGTTGTTCAAAAAGTTTCATATGGATCAGAATGATCCGGATTTGGAAATCCCAGGTTTGGCTACCCAGGATCAGGTAAACCATCTTACCTTTGTGCCAATTTTCAAAGTAACATTGGACTGGATCACTTTAATCCAGACACAAACTTTTCAAGATTACCAAATCCTGATTATCAGTGCTCTTAATGGGACCACATATCACACTGTACGCTACTATCTATGTAAAGAACAACAGGTTGAATAGCCAATGTGGGGTTAGGGTTAGGTGTTTTTAAGTGCTTTTATTTGAAGAGACAGAAAACAGCACAATAAAACAATACAAACATCCCCTTCCATTTTCATATATATATATATATATATATATATATATATATATATATATATATATATATATATATGTATGTCAGCAAAGACTGCAAGACCAGGCAGACCAACCTGTGCACCACCTGGATTGACTACAAGAAGACCTACGACTCAATGCCACACACATGGATACTGGAATGCTTGGAAATGTACAACATCAACAGGACACTAAGAGCCTTCATCAAGAACTCAATGGGGCTGTGGAAAACGACTCTGGAGGCCAACTCAAAGCCAACTGCACAAGTTACCATCAAGTGTGGCATATACCAAGGTGATGCACTATCCCCGCTGCTGTTCTGCATAGGCCTGAACCCCCTCAGCCAGGTCATCTCAAAGAGTGGCTACGGATACCGGTTCCGAAGTGGAACAACCATCAGTCACATCCTCTACATGGATGACATCAAGCTGTATGCCAGGAATGAGCGAGACATCGACTCACTGATCCACCTCACCAGGATCTACAGCAACGACATCGGAATGTCATTTGAACTAGATAAGTGTGGTCGGATGGTATCGAAGAGAGGGAAGATGATCAGGACATGAGGGGTTGAACTACCAGGAGGCAGCATTGCAGAGTTCAGGACAGCTACAAATACCTGGGATCCCGCAGGCAAATGGGAACCATGAGGAGACCGCAAGGAAGTCAGCCACAGCCAAATACCTACACAGAGTAAGGCAGGTCCTGAAAAGTCGGCTGAATGGGAAGAACAAGATACGGGCCATCAACACGTACGCCCTGTCAGTCATCAGATACCCCACTGATATAATAAGCTGGCCAAAGGAGGAGATAGAGACCACTGATATCAAGACAAGAAAGCTCCTCACAATGCATGGAGGGTTTCATCCCAAGTCCAGCACCCTGAGACTGTACACTAAGTGGAACGAGGGAGGCCGAGGACTGGTGAGCATCAGAGCCACTGTCCAGGATGAAACAACCAACATCCAGGAATACATCAGGAAGACGGGCCCCAAAGATGAACTGCTAAGTGAATACCTCAGGCAGCAGAAACCCAATGATGCAGAGGAGGAGGAGGAACCATCATGGAGGGACGAGCCCCACACGGCATGTACCACCGACAGATAGAAGAAGTGGCTGATATCAAGAAATCCTACCAGTGGCTGGAAAAGGCTGGACTGAAGGACAGCACAGAAGCACTGATCATGGCAGCACAAGAACAGGTACTCAGTACAAGATCAATAGAGGCGGGGATCTACCACACCAGACAGGACCCCAGGTGCAGGCTGTGCAAAGATGCTCCTGAGACAGTTCAGCACATAATAGCAGGGTGTAAGATGCAGGCAGGAACAGCGTACATGGAACGCCATAACCAAGTGGCTGGCATAGTCTACAGGAACATCTGCACTGAGTATGGGCTGGAGGTCCCAAGGTCACAATGGAAGACACCTCCTAAGGTGGTTGAGAATGAACAAGCTAAGATCCTGTAGGACTTCCAGATCCAGACTGACAAGCTGGTGATGGTGAACCAACCGGACATCGTGTTGATCGACAAACAACAGAAGAAGCCAGTAATGATAGACGTAGCAATCCCAAGCGACAGCAACATCAGGAAGAAGGAACACGAGAAGATCAAAAAATACCAAGAGGAGCTAGAAAAGATGTGGGGAATGAAGGCAACAGTGGTGCCAGTGGTAATTGGAGCACTGGGAGCTGTGACCCACAAACAAATCTGCTCCAGCAGATTCCAGGTACAACATCTGAGCTCTCTGTCCAGAAGAGCGCAGTCCTAGGAACAGCTAAGATACTGCGCAGATCCCTCAAACTCCCAGAACTCTGGTAGAGACACCCCCCCCCCCCCCCCCCCCATGGGAGGGGAGTGAGAGAGGGAATTTATATATATATCTGTGTATGTATGTATGTATTTATACACACACATACATACATACATACATACATACATATAAACTATTTTTGACTGGTTCAACTCTTGTGATTGTGTAAATTAATATACAGTGAAAAGTTAAAATTAAATATATTATATATATATGTTTGATATTGTCAGCTGTTTGGGGGACAAAATCCTTTAATTTTACTTTACTGAAAGCCGTAACAGGTAGCCTAATGTCTACTTTAACATCATGTTCCCAAAGTATTGTAGCAGTCTGTACACATGTAACCTACTTCAAGAAAGTTTGCTGTTTCAGCAGGCAAATAATAATGTAAGCTAGCTCACTAATGGTAGATTTAACGTTGTGAATGGGTTGGTGTTTGTTTCAAGAGTTAATGTATGACATAACTCCAATAAATTCCCTTTTAAAAGTTGAACCATAAACCGCCACATACATCAACAGTCATCTAGCTTGCTAGCTCACTAGCTACTTAACACAGAAGTCAATGGAGCCAAGTAAGCTCCTGTTAGCATGACCTGAGCTTAATTAACCAATATCACACCCTTGTTTTAAGAAGATGATAATTCAGATAGCTGGTTGGCATGATATATTGGTTTCCATTTGTATAGTCTTATAAATGCTAACTTACATAGCAGCCAAAGTATACTTACATTTGGACGTGAAAGCTGTGCTACCACTTGCTCCTTTTGAAATGGTCTGCCATGTTTTCTTTGCTGTTCAGATTCAGGGGCTGGGACTTGAGATTTGCAGATCCCTATCTGGTCATATCGGGATCACTGTGATCCAACCTGCCAATGTTTTGAACCACTCAGACAAAGTCAGTAGGACCATTTGGATCCTTGACAGAGAAAAGGGAGATTTCACTATCCAGATAATTCTGATCCAGATTACATGTTTTGAAATACGGGCCCCAGGTGATCAGATCAGGTGACACTAATCAGATTTATTGATAAAACTTTAAACAGGAAGTTGAGATTTGTTTTTGTTTGTTTTTTTCTATCAGGTCACACAGCTCTGCCCACTCAGCTGGACTCCACAGGTGTGATTTTTCTTTGGTCTCTTTTTAAACTCAGCTGCAACACATCTGAATCAGCTTCAGTTTGATCAGATGTGATCAGCTTCAGTATTGATTGGTCTGGTTGCTGTTTGTGCTTCAGTGATGAATTCAGTGACAGCAGCTCCGAATGCAGATCAGAACAGCGGCTCCAGTCTGGACTCACCTTCAGGTACTGACCCACCCACACAGGTGTCATGTGACCAGCCCACACAGGTGTCATGTGACCAGCCCACACAGGTGTCATGTGCCCCGCCCACACAGGTGTCATGTGCCCCGCCCACACAGGTGTCATGTGACCAGCCCACAGGTGTGTGTGTTAATCTCTGTTTTCTTGCTCTTGTTCTGTGAAGGAGCTCCTCTTCAGTCTGACATCAGCATCCAATCAGGAGGGAAGCTCACCTCTCTGAGCTCCGGACCTGATCAATCACCATCCAGCTTTGTCTCCCATTCCATCATCCAGGGAGGTTGGTGTAGAAAAAAGACTTTTACTCTGAAATCTACAGACTTTTACTCTGAAATCTGTGATCAGTGTTTCTTTGTGAACGTTCTCTAACAGCTTGTTTACTGTTCTGTGAGTGTTTTCTTTTTTTCTTCCTCAGCTTCATCATCCTCATTATCGTCATCACACAGGGACACTCACAAAGAACAGACAGGTAAACAAACACACCTGTATTCATGGATCCTTTACTGCACAAGGTTTTAGTCTGTGTGGATAGGAATGTTTCCACTTATTAACATTATCATTATGTTTTATATCATCATCAAAAATTAATGAAAAATGCTTTTTCTTTTCAAACAAATTGAACTGAACCACAAAATCCATTTTGTTTCCACTGTGAAAACAGGATGTCACACACCAACATGAATACACATGTTCAAACCCCTACATGTTTTAAATGAACATACATGTTAAAATTCTACATGTTTAACTTTCACATTCATGTTCAAACCTCTACATGTTTAACTTTATCATACATGTTCCTACCTCTACACATGTAACTTTAACATGTTCAAACCTCTACATGTTTATAATAATAATAATAATAAAGTGCTTTCCAAGGTGAGGAAATTCAGTATATGAGCGACATTAGGGACAATTGCAGAAGGTAAATAATGAAACATATGCATACACACACACACACACACACACATACACACATACATACACATACACATACATACATACATACATACTGTATACACACACACACACACACACACACACACACACACATACACACATACATACACATACACATACACACACATACATACATACTGTATACACATACACACACACACACATACACACATACATACACATACATATACACACACACATACATACATACATACTGTATACACACACACACACACATACACACATACACACATACATATACACACACATACATACATACATACATACTGTATACACACACACACACACACACACATACACACATACACACATACATACACATACATATACACACACACATACATACTGTATACACACACACACACACACACACACATACACACATACATACACATACACATACACACACATACATACATACTGTATACACATACACACATACACACATACACACATACATACACATACATATACACACACACATACATACATACATACTGTATACACACACACACACACATACACACATACACACATACATATACACACACATACATACATACATACATACACATACATATACACAGACATACATACTGTATACACACACACACATACATACATACTGTATACACACACACACATACACACATACATACATACTGTATACACACACACACATACACACATACACACATACACACATACATACACATACATATACACACACATACACACACATACATACATACTGTATACACACACATACACACATACACACATACATACACATACATATACACACACATACACACACATACATACATACTGTATACACATACACACATACACACATACATACACATACATATACACACACATACATACATACAGTATATACATACTGTATACACATACACACACGAACACAAAAAAGATAAAAACTCTTTTAATGAAAGAAATAAAACTGACAGCTTGTGACCACAGACATGTCGTCTGTCAGCTGTTAGTAACTTTAAGACGAGATTTAAAAGCAGCAACAGAGTCACTGACCTGATGTCAGAGGAGGCTGTTCGATCCCTGGCTGGACCAGTGGAGTGAGTGACTGAGTGAATTAATTAGTGAGTGACTGACTGAGTGAATGAGTGACTGAGTGAATGAGTGACTGAGTGACTGAGTGAATTAATTAGTGAGTGACTGACTGAGTGACTAAGTGACTGAGTGACTGAGTGAGTGAGTGACTCAGCCAGCCATTGGTTGGCTGGCTGAGTGTTGGAGTTTCCTCATTGGCTGTTACTCTTCAAAATGAATCGGTGTGAGATGATGGAAGTGGAGGACGGCAGCGATGCAGAGCGACTGTGTTTCTGCTCTCAGCTCTGGTGTTAAATGCAGTGAAGTCGGTTAAACTCCTGTTTAAACAGACGTAGCAGCGTCTGCTGCCAAAACTTTCATTTACAATTTCCAGCACAGCCTCCATGATCATTGACTGGGAAAGAGGCAGAAATGGGGGCATAAAGGCATGAAGGAGAGCACACAGTTAAAGCACCTGAAATAACCATCACTGCAGAGTGAAACAGATGAAAGAGCAGGAGGAGTTAACTGATAATTAGAATAGTTATAATTACAATTCCAATAAGTTCTATTTCAAATCAAAAATCCCAAGATATGATTGGAAAGTTTTGTTGTTGTGTCTGCATTTATAACCTTTTTTTTTTTAGACTCAAACGTAGCTTAACCATGTCATGTGATGCTGTCATGTGATGATCACTTTAAGAACAAATATTATTGGAACCACTACAGAAAACTGCAGATGAACATTTAATATCCAAGAATTCACATTATAGACCCGACCACTGACTATCGCTGTACCACACTGACCACACACAGTCCAGACATATACTGGGTTTGTCTTGTTAAGCTGGACATGTTGAACTTTATCATACGTGTTCATACCTCTACAAGATTAATATACATGTTTAACTTAAACATACATGTTGGACTTTAACATACATGTCTAACCTCATGTGGTTTCCTCTCCTGGAGTGTGAGCCAAAAAACTGTCTAGCTTCCAGGTTTATTTCTGGGTTGTTCGGCAAACTGCAAATACTTGTACATACGTGCAGTACGTTTCTCCCGCTCAGCCCATAGACTTTTATTGGGATGACGTCACAGATCTTAAAATCACTTTTCTTGGCTCAAGGAAGGTTTTACAAATATAAAACCTTAATGGATTAAAAATTAATAACACAGAGTTGTAATTGACCTTATCTGCAATTTGAGGCATCCTGTCAACAGTTTTACAGATGTCTTTTTTATAGTGGAGGTCTGTGGGGAAAATGCTTTTTGGGCTGCTGGGAGGAGCTGCTCTTATTAAATGTCCATGGTTCTAATGTTCTTTGCTGATGGTTTCCTGTCAACGTCTTTTTTTATATGTCACACTGTTTGTCCTTTGGTGGAAAAGAAGTTTTATTTTGCATTTTCCAGGAAACGGCCGACAGACTCTGCTGACAGAATCACACAGAGGTGAACTTTCATCTTTCAACAGCACAAACAAAACAGAACAAATAAACAGAACAAACAGAACAGAGCAGAACCCTCCTGTTCTTCAGTCTGTAGTTTTACTCTGATGGTTCTGTTTCTGCAGCAGTGACGGACCAACTGGTTTCTTTCAGTGATCTTCAGACCCAGAACGTTCCTTCTGATCTAACAGGTAGGTTCTAACACATTTATTATTATTATTATTTTTATTATTATTATTATTACATGGGCTCGAAGTGTCACTGGGACTTTACTGGCAAAGAAGCTTTTGGACTCTGGACTCTCCTATCTTGACTCTTTCACCTCCTGACTTGCAGTGAATCCATCTGACTGTAACTTTCTGGGTTCATACCGTCCATATCCTAAGCATGAGAATCTCACGCATGCAGACACTATTCCAGTAATAATCGACAGTAGACGTAACCCTTGTAAACACCACCAGCCTACTTCCTGTACAAGTTATTGTAACCCTGAAAATTTAATAATCATAAAACCCAAACCTTAAACAAGCTCCAGGCTTTTAAATCCAGAAATGACCTGGGGTCTATGCAAACAATTAAAATTAAATTAAATCTCCTGAGAACTCTTGTATCACAGACTGACCCTGATATCCTGGTTCTGACAGAAACCTGGTTTTAGAATAGACAGAGTTGGAAGAGTCACTACCTAATTCCTTTGAATTTATTGTCCTAAAAGTTAACTTATCTAGTAATAATTCAATTATTGTGGTGGGTGTTAAGAGTCCACCCTCAGCTGTCTCTAGTGCAATTAACAAATTAGTAGACTTACTTGCACAGTACAACTACTCAGAGATGCTGGTTCTAGGTGACTTTAACCTTAACTGGTTGACAAAAGATTCAAATACTTCAGAAGAGATGCGTAACAACCTAAATCTGTCACAGCTGATTGATGAGCCAACCAGACCAAATTTGAAGGACCCTTCAAAATCTAAACTGATATATTTGATTCTGTCCAATAGGAAGGACAGAATTACTTCCTCTGGAGTGTTTGCACTTGGCATCAGCGACCACTGTCCTCTAGCCTGTAAAAGAAGTGCCAGACCGGAAAGATCAAGCTCTAGTCATCAAAAGAAATTTAAAAACTTTAGATGACCAGGATTTCCTCTGTGACTGTGCCAACAGTAAATACATCACACATCTGAAATACCAGATGTAGAACTGGCAATTGAATATTTTACAAATTCATTGCTATCACTGATAAACATGCACCTTTTAAAAAGCTAAGGGTTAAAGATAGATCAAGCCCCTGGTTCTCCACAGAATTATCAATTATCTTGATCTTGACCATATCTTATCTTGACTCAGACCTCTCTTATCTTGACTCAGGTCTCTCCTATCTTGACTCAGGTCTCTCTTATCTTGACTCAGGTCTCTCTTATCTTGACTCAGGTCTCTCCTATCTTGACTCAGGTCTCTCCTATCTTGACTCAGGTCTCTCCTATCTTGACTCAGGTCTCTCCTATCTAGACTCAGGGCTCTCCTATCTTGACTCAGGTCTCTCTTATCTTGACTCAGACCTCTCCTATCTTGACTCAGGTCTCTCCTATCTTGACTCAGGTCTCTCCTATCTTGACTCAGGTCTCTCCTATCTTGACTCAGGTCTCTCCTATCTAGACTCAGGGCTCTCCTATCTTGACTCAGGTCTCTCCTATCTTGACTCAGGTCTCTCCTATCTTGACTCAGGTCTCTCCTATCTTGACTCAGGTCTCTCCTATCTAGACTCAGGGCTCTCCTATCTTGACTCAGGTCTCTCCTATCTTGACTCAGGTCTCTCCTATCTTGACTCAGGTCTCTCCTATCTAGACTCAGGGCTCTCCTATCTTGACTCAGGTCTCTCTTATCTTGACTCAGACCTCTCCTATCTTGACTCAGGTCTCTCCTATCTTGACTCAGGTCTCTCCTATCTTGACTCAGACCTGTCCTATCTTGACTCAGGGCTCTCCTATCTTGACTCAGGTCTCTCTTATCTTGACTCAGGTCTCTCTTATCTTGACTCAGGTCTCTCCTATCTTGACTCAGGTCTCTCTTATCTTGACTCAGGTCTCTCTTATCTTGACTCAGGTCTCTCTTATCTTGACTCAGACCTCTCCTATCTTGACTCAGGTCTCTCTTATCTTGACTCAGGTCTCTCTTATCTTGACTCAGGTCTCTCTTATCTTGACTCAGACCTCTCCTATCTTGACTCAGGTCTCTCTGGTTGCTGGTTCTAGGTGACTTTAACCTTAACTGGTTGACAAAAGATTCAAATACTACAGAAGAGATGCGTAACAACCTAAATCTGTCACAGCTGATTGATGAGCCAACCAGACCAAATTTGAAGGACCCTTCAAAATCTAAACTGATATATTTGATTCTGTCCAATAGGAAGGACAGAATTACTTCCTCTGGAGTGTTTGCACTTGGCATCAGCGACCACTGTCCTCTAGCCTGTAAAAGAAGTGCCAGACCGGAAAGATCAAGCTCTAGTCATCAAAAGAAATTTAAAAACTTTAGATGACCAGGATTTCCTCTGTGACTGTGCCAACAGTAAATACATCACACATCTGAAATACCAGATGTAGAACTGGCAATTGAATATTTTACAAATTCATTGCTATCACTGATAAACATGCACCTTTTAAAAAGCTAAGGGTTAAAGATAGATCAAGCCCCTGGTTCTCCACAGAATTATCAATTATCTTGATCTTGACCATATCTTATCTTGACTCAGGTCTCTCTTATCTTGACTCAGGTCTCTCCTATCTTTACTCAGGGCTCTCTTATCTTGACTCTGGTCTCTCTTATCTTGACTCAGGTCTCTCCTATCGTGACTCAGGGCTCTCCTATCTAGACTCAGGTCTCTCCTATCTTGACTCAGGTCTCTCCTATCTTGACTCAGGTCTCTCTTATCTTGACTCAGGTCTCTCCTATCTTGACTCAGGTCTCTCCTATCTTGACTCAGGTCTCTCTTATCTTGACTCAGGTCTCTCCTATCTTGACTCAGGTCTCTCCTATCTTGACTCAGGTCTCTCTTATCTTGACTCAGGTCTCTCTTATCTTGACTCAGGTCTCTCCTATCTTGACTCAGGTCTCTCCTATCTTGACTCAGGTCTCTCTTATCTTGACTCAGACCTCTCCTATCTTGACTCAGGTCTCTCCTATCTTGACTCAGGTCTCTCCTATCTTGACTCAGGTCTCTCTTATCTTGACTCAGACCTCTCTTATCTTGACTCAGGTCTCTCCTATCTTGACTCAGGTCTCTCCTATCTTGACTCAGACCTGTCCTATCTTGACTCAGACCTGTCCTATCTTGACTCAGACCTGTCCTATCTTGACTCAGGTCTCTCCTATCTTGACTCAGGTCTCTCTTATCTTGACTCAGGTCTCTCTTATCTTGACTCAGGTCTCTCTTATCTTGACTCAGGTCTCTCTTATCTTGACTCAGGTCTCTCCTATCTAGACTCAGGTCTCTCTTATCTTGACTCAGGTCTCTCTTATCTAGACTCAGGTCTCTCTTATCTTGACTCAGGTCTCTCTTATCTAGACTCAGGGCTCTCTTATCTTGACTCAGGTCTCTCTTATCTTGACTCAGGTCTCTCCTATCTAGACTCAGGTCTCTCCTATCTTGACTCAGGTCTCTCTTATCTTGACTCAGGTCTCTCCTGTCTTGACTCAGGTCTCTCCTGTCTTGACTCAGGTCTCTCCTATCTTGACTCAGGTCTCTCTTATCTTGACTCAGGCCTCTCCTATCTTGACTCAGGGCTCTCTTATCTTGACTCAGGTCTCTCCTATGTTGACTCTGGACTCTCCTGTGTTGACTCAGGGCTTAGTAGATTGAAAGTGATGCAATGATGATGATGATGATGATGATGAAGATGAAATAGGTGGTATGATGATGTCAGCAGGTGGAGTAGAGTCAGTGACCGGTCTTCAAATTGACCCCACAGGTGAGAGCATGATGGATCCATAAATCAATAGTGTTATTAATAAATTAAGATAACATACAGCAGTATTTCTGGCAGAATGATACCTGACTGACACTGTTCTGATTGGTTCCAGCATCAAGTCTTGGAATCAGTCATGATGTCACAGGTAATACTAGTTGCTACAAGGTTCTCTTAATTAATTCACCATTGACACAGTTTTCCCTTCAGCATTATAATATTTGGAACAGTGATGACATTTTATACAAAAACAGATCTATCTTTTGAAAGAATTGGTTTGAAAGGAACATTGTTTTGTTGGGTCAGCTGCTCAACTCACAGGGTCATTTCATGACTTACAGTGAATTTATCTCCCATTTTTATTTTCCACTACTACTATACTACTACGACTAAAGAATATCACCTTGTAATGAGAGTAGTGCCTGATGGTTCTGTGGCTCTATATAAAAGTATTCCTTATCTTACTGATACCTCAGTACATCCCCCTATTGACACTCCTTGTGGTAAAATCTGTTTTGTACCATCTAAAAATAATAATAGAGTTGTATGTTCATTATTTAAGCAAGAAAGTATTTCTATCCCTTATTTCACCTCCTACTGGAATCATTTTGTAAGTGATATTCATGGCAGGCAGTCTTAGTGCCTGTCTCTTTAAGGCCCGCCTCCCAGTGAGCGCACTCTGTTCTGATTGGCTGATGTTCCTCACTGAATAAACAGAGCTTCGTTAGCAGCGCTAAAAACCGGAAGACACAACAACATGTAGATATTTGGAGCAGTTTGTTGAGCAGATCAGTTAGAAATAATGCAGGGAGGAAGAGTACAAGCAGAAACAGCCACAGTGATGATGATGATGATGATGAAGAGCTGCACACAGCCAGCACACCTCCAACAGGTAAACTACTTATTTTACTTTGCTGCTGTGTAATGGAGTCATGGCTCAGCGAGGAGCAGACGACCATATAAACGAATCCGTCACCAGCCGACGTCGACTCGCCTGAAAGTAGAAAAAACTGTTGGAAACGTTCAGAGCAGAGCTGCTGCTTCCAGCTCACAAGGATTACTGATATATAAAAAGTGCAAAGTGTCTTTGCAAGTTTCAGATTGATGCAGTTGTCATTTTCCCGTCCAGTGCTCATGTTGTTTAAATAGCAAATGCACTTGCGCCCATCTGAGCGCCCATGGGCGTGTTGGTCTTAAGATGAGGTGTGGTCAGGCGTATTGTTGGTGCATTACAATTTTGAAGCAGTAGAAAGCGATTGCATGATTGACCAACAAAAACCTGGTCTGAAGTCAATGGTGCAGTATTTCACCATTATTTTAAGGTGCATTATCAAGACAATAATATGCGTATACAAACATGCAAAAGATTACAAATAAAAGGATTACAATGTGAAAGATTATAATTGTGTACATCAACATATTTCAAAAACTACGTCATAATCGTTAGTCATAATATTTATCAGAATTAATTAATTGCAGTAATGATGAATGAATTTCTCTAATTATTTGACCAAATCATAGCAATACATATAGGTATTTAAACAGACCGGTCAGGTTGAGGGTGTCTGTCAAGACCCAGTAAACGGATATCAACAACGGATCAGACATGGATCGACTTTCCTGCTGCATCAATACATGATGACATGAGGAAATAAATGAGGTGAAAACAATGATTAAACTAAAGAAGGAAATAAATCTGAACAGCTTCTAGCTGCTGCCAGCAGCAGGATCAGCACCTTGGAGAGCTGATCAAGTCCTTATAACTGTTATTTAATTTTTGAACAATATTTAACAAATATTCTTGAACTTTTCTGAGATTACAATGATCAAGAACCTTAAAGTTTAGCTGGTCATAGATCATGACACCCAAGTTTCAGGCAGTCTTTGTGGACATGAGTTGGGTTGATTCCAGCTGGATGCTGATGTTTTGTTGTATGGAGGGACTGGCTGTGATGACGAGGACTTCAGTCTTATCCGTGTTAATACATCGGCATGGCAATCCCTTTCAGATTTACACAGCAAGGCAACAATAGAGGGTGGGAACCCCATCCGCAACCCACCCATTGAAACTCAGAGTGAAACCAGGAAGTGCTCTGCCCCAACAAAGCCTGACAACAGCCTGACGACAGCTTCAATCTGAATCAAACTCAAAAACAAAGTTTCATCAACACTTACCAGCCAACCGCTATCTCCTATGTTCTAGAGCGGAGCTTGTTCTGTTACGCCCAAGACACACACATGATTAATTAAAAGACGGAAGACAACCCTTTTGAACCATGTGCCTGGTGCTGCAATCATTTTTTCCGCCGTTAAACTAGCAAAAGTGGTTTTGGACAAACCCTAAATGTGTTTGCACCATGTAGGGCCTGTAGTCTTAAATGTTTAGTCCAACCAAATACCACTTTCTGTCTAACTTCTTATAGTTTTAAAGGACACACACACACACACTTACACACTGTCATTCAAAATAAAAGCCCAATACAGTAATATTATCTTAACAGCTAGCTCAGGATGAGGCTCATTTTTCAAAATAAAAGCCCTCAACAGTCACTGTATGTTAACAGGAAACTATGGATGGAACTAGTTTTTCAAAATAAAAGCTCCAGACGGTAACAAGATCTTAGTAGGAAGCTCAGGATGAGGCCTTTTTTCCAAAATAAAAGCACACAGATGGTAATAGGAGCTTACTGGTTCATTTAATTTCAGATTTCTGCATTTTCAGGATGCTTTGTATATATTTTTTTTCTATATGTTTTTTGATCAACTACTGCGTCTCCATACTTTAAGGTACAAAACCATTCAAATATTAAACTTCCTCTTTAAGGACATTTATGCTTCTATTCAACTTTTTTCTACTTTTTCTACTTTTTTTTTTTTAAATATTAAGCTTTTTTCAACACTTTATTACAGTACAAGTGAAAACAGTGACAATATTACAGTTTAGCTTCCAGCTTTTTCAGCAATGTATCTCAACTCTTCCTGAGATAATGCAGTTCAGCTTCCAGTTCTAGAGATTCATTTCACAATTTTTCAGCATTTTCAGCAACGCTTTGCAACTCTCAGCTCTTTGGGCCGATGCCTTCTCTGTTCCGATGTATTTAGTAGGTCATCAGGTCATCTGATATTAATACTAAGCATCTCTTCTTTCAGCCTTTTCAGGCAATTTATTTCAGCTTCCAGCATTCAAATATCAAAATGTTCAGCTCTTTAAGGACATTAATGCTATTACTGTACTTCCCTCTAGCTTATTCCAGTGATTTTGTATATATATATATATTTATATATATATATATATTAGTTAAAATTTATAATGGAAAGTCTGTGGGAGGAATGTTTGAAAGTCGATGTCTCACAAACTAAAAGTGCTAAAGTTTTCATACTTTGTGGACTGTCTCTCTGCTCACCTGTCTGTCCACCTGTCGTTCTTCCTCTCTTTCAGTTTCAGGTGAATATTCTCATACAGACCTGGTTACAGTTGCAACAGACCCAACAGGGACAGACGCATGTAAGCCCCTCCTCCAACATGGCTGACACTGAGTGATGCTGACAGGTCAGAGGTCACAGGTGGTTAACCTCTGTGTGTTCCTGTAGTTTCAGATCCGACAGGAACCCCGCTGGACTCCAGTAAGTTCCATTTATTTCCACAGAAGAAGAAGAGTTTAGGTTGAACGCACCATGGTCTGTTCTTCTTCTACGGTGGAGACGTGTGTTCATGCGTGTGTGTTTTAACGTGTGTGTGTTCATGTGTGTGTGTTTTAACATGTGTGTTCGTGTGTGTGTTTTAACATGTATGTGTTTTAACATGTGTGTGTTCATGTGTGTGTGTTTTAACATGTGTGTTCGTGTGTGTGTTTTAACATGTGTGTGTGTTTTAACATGTATGTGTTTTAACATGTGTGTGTTCATGCGTGTGTGTTTTAACATGTGTGTTCGTGTGTGTGTTTTAACATGTGTGTGTTTTAACATGTGTGTGTTCATGTGTGTGTGTTTTAACATGTGTGTTCGTGTGTGTGTTTTAACATGTGTGTGTTTTAACATGTGTGTGTGTTTTAACATGTGTGTGTGTTTTAACATGTATGTGTTTTAACATGTGTGTTTTAACATGTGTGTGTGTTTTAACATGTGTGTGTTCATGTGTGTGTGTTTTAACATGTGTGTTCGTGTGTGTGTTTTAACATGTATGTGTTTTAACATGTGTGTGTTCATGTGTGTGTTTTAACATGTGTGTGTTCGTGTGTGTGTTTTAACATGTGTGTGTGTTTTAACATGTGTGTGTTTTAACATGTATGTGTTCATGTGTGTGTGTTTTAACATGTGTGTGTTTTAACATGTGTGTGTTTTAACATGTGTGTGTTTTAACATGTATGTGTTCATGTGTGTGTGTTTTAACATGTGTGTTCGTGTGTGTGTTTTAACATGTGTGTGTGTTTTAACATGTGTGTTCGTGTGTGTGTTTTAACATGTGTGTGTTTTAACATGTGTGTGTGTTTTAACATGTATGTGTTTTAACATGTGTGTGTTTTAACATGTGTGTGTGTTTTAACATGTGTGTGTTCATGTGTGTGTGTTTTAGAATGTGTGTTCGTGTGTGTGTTTTAACATGTATGTGTTTTAACATGTGTGTGTTCATGTGTGTGTGTTTTAACATGTGTGTTCGTGTGTGTGTTTTAACATGTATGTGTTTTAACATGTATGTGTTTTAACATGTGTGTGTTCATGTGTGTGTGTTTTAACATGTGTGTTCGTGTGTGTGTTTTAACATGTATGTGTTTTAACATGTATGTGTTTTAACATGTGTGTGTTCATGTGTGTGTGTTTTAACATGTGTGTTCGTGTGTGTGTTTTAACATGTATGTGTTTTAACATGTGTGTGTGTTTTAACATGTATGTGTTTTAACATGTGTGTGTTCATGTGTGTGTGTTTTAACATGTGTGTGTGTTTTAACATGTATGTGTTTTAACATGTGTGTGTGTTTTAACATGTATGTGTTTTAACATGTGTGTGTTCATGTGTGTGTGTTTTAACGTGTGTTCGTGTGTGTTTTAACATGTATGTGTTTTAACATGTGTGTGTGTTTTAACATGTATGTGTTTTAACATGTGTGTTCGTGTGTGTGTTTTAACATGTGTGTGTTCATGTGTGTGTGTTTTAACATGTGTGTGTTTTAACGTGTGTGTGTTTTAACATGTATGTGTTTTAACATGTATGTGTTTTAACATGTGTGTGTGTTTTAACATGTGTGTGTTTTAACATGTGTGTGTGTTTTAACATGTATGTGTTTTAACATGTGTGTGTTCATGTGTGTGTTTTAACATGTATGTGTTTTAACATGTATGTGTTTTAACATGTGTGTGTTCATGTGTGTGTGTTTTAACATGTGTGTTCGTGTGTGTGTTTTAACATGTATGTGTTTTAACATGTGTGTGTGTTTTAACATGTGTGTGTTCATGCGTGTGTGTTTTAACATGTGTGTTCGTGTGTGTGTTTTAACATGTATGTGTTTTAATATGTGTGTGTGTTTTAACATGTATGTGTTTTAACATGTGTGTGTTCATGTGTGTGTGTTTTAACATGTGTTCGTGTGTGTGTTTTAACATGTGTGTGTTCATGTGTGTGTGTTTTAACATGTGTGTTCGTGTGTGTGTTTTAACATGTATGTGTTTTAACATGTGTGTGTTCATGTGTGTGTGTTTTAACATGTGTGTGTTCATGCGTGTGTGTTTTAACGTGTGTGTTCATGCGTGTGTGTTTTAACATGTGTGTGTTCATGTGTGTGTGTTGTAACGTGTGTGTGTTCATGTGTGTGTGTTTTAACATGTGTGTTCATGTGTGTGTGTTTTAACATGTATGTGTTTTAACATGTGTGTGTTGGTGTGTGTGTTTTAACATGTGTGTGTTTTAACATGTGTGTGTTCATGTGTGTGTGTTTTAACATGTGTGTGTTCATGTGTGTGTGTTTTAACGTGTGTGTGTCATTACAGATCATACAGCTGTGACAGATCACACACAGATGGCTGGTAAGTTTTTTAAATGTTTGTAGTTCAAAATTAAAACAATTCAGCAGAACCACAAACTTTAGTTTTCTGGTTAAATGTTCTGGTTGGACTTTGATGTTCTGGTTAAATGTTCTGGTTGGACTTTGATGTTCTGGTTAAATGTTCTGATTGGACTTTGATGTTCTGGTTAAAGGTTTCTGGTTTGGGTTTGTTGTGTTCTACCTGAGATCAGGTGCTGAAAGCTTGTTCTTTCTGTTTTCTTGGTTCTGCTTGTTCTCTGCAGGTTCCGCCACTGAACAGTACAACCCATCTGGTCAGGGTCCTGAAGGTTGGTACCGACACTCACACACACACATTAAGTTCTGTCTTCAGTCTTCTGGTCTCAGTCCACGTTCTCCTGGACTCAGGATCCTGTGATGTGCTGAGGAGCTCCATCCTGATTTATTCTGTAATGACTGACTGTTCTCTGGAGAACCCTGCTGTCTGATGGTTCCTGATGTATTGATTATGTTAACCTCAGTATTTGCTGGAGTGACACAACGTCCTCATACAAAAGTTTGATCTAATTTCAGATCATTTGAAACAATCACCTCTTTCAGGTGTGAATCTTGTTACATAAATGTTCTGGTAACTTTAACGTAAACATGCTGACATCACTGTGACGAAGAGAGATGACTAAAGAGACCTTTACCTCGAACTCAGCAGTAACTCCAGTTCTTTCAGATCTTCCCCTGCAGCCTCGTCTGTGTACATTTATGAAGAACATTCAGAAAGCTCACGGATGCGTTCAAATCTTTTATTCAAGTTGAACCAACTCCCCAGGAGCTGCGCTGGGCTGTGTAGCCAATGCGACATAGTGGCCAAACTGCAATAACAACTTCCTGTCCATCACATGATACACACTGGCCCGAAAAGCGTTTCCCCCCAAACACAATCATGGGAAAAGGAGCGTCTGTAGAGCAGTGAATCGGCATCTTTGAGTCCAGTATTCAGTCGTTACAATACATCCATGGTCGAAACATTTTCAACTCGTGTAGATACAAAGTCTAACACTGCCTTTAAAAGTCACCTCTTGTTGTGTCTGAACACTGTTAGATGTTGAAAAACAACAGTTTTCTCAAACCGTTTGGTCTACAAGATGTTGTGTATAGTATATGTATGTATTTATATATATAAATGTATATATTACAATTTCTCTTCTTGATTTGTTGAACCAGCAGTCCAGAATACTCCATGTATAACAGAAGAAACAGGAATAAATGTAATATTATATAACACAAACATTTTACTCGCTGTAGCTACGTTTTTGTAATCTTTGCTTGAACATTTTAACAGCTGGTTTGATAAAAGTTTCTGTGACAGATAAAGACAAAATTGAACCTCAGAGTTCTGAATTTAGACGTAAAGTAAAATCTTGTTTCTTCATCAGTTGCAGAAAATGTGGAACTGGAGGATACCTGCTGACTTCCACATCAAGCCACGAGTTCGATTCCTGCGCTATCGATTCCAGTGTACCGACCAATCAGCATGGCCCAGGAAATCACAGCCTTCCCACTAGTGATAGGCCCCACCCACTGAGTGGCAGTGGCCATGATGATTTTTAATATTTAAAACATGGATTTTGTTTATAGACATTGTTTTATTTTGTTGTAGAAACAGTCTGAGAGGATCACAAACGTTTTGCGGTTCTGTTTTGATTTAATGACATCATACAGGATGTGACATCATATTCATCCTCACTGTCAGGATTTGTAAAATGTGTTTTTTTTTAAAACTTCAATAAATGTTTTTGCATATTTTGAACATCAAACTGAGAATTTGTCTTCTGTCAGTGATCAATTCTCAATCAATGATATCGACCTGATGACATCATCCTGTTGGTCAGGATATGACATAATTAACACTTCCAGGCAGCTCAGTGTGTTTTTAAAGTGTTTTATTGAACTGAAGATATTTCAGCCGACCTTTGACCCCATCTTTATTCCCACAATCCTCCTGGCCCCGGCAGGTAGAGAACAGGTGAGCTCAGGTAGAGGACAGGTGAGTTCGGGTAGAAGACAGGTGAGTTCAGGTGGAGGACAGGTGAGTTCGGGTAGAAGACAGGTGAGTTCAGGTGAGTTTGAGTAGAGGACAGTTGAGTTCAGGTAGTGGACAGGTGAGTTCAAGTAGAGGACAGTTGAGTTCAGGTAGTGGACAGGTGAGTTCAAGTAGAGGACAGGTGAGTTCTGGTAGAGGACAGGTGAGCTCAAGAAGAGGACAGGTGAGTTCAGGTAGAGGACAGGTGAGCTCAAGCAGAGGACAAGTGAGTTCAGGTAGAGGACAGGTGAGTTCGGGTAGAGGACAGGTGAGCTCGGGTAGAGGACAGGTGAGCTCAAGCAGAGGGCAGGTGAGTTCAGGCGGAGGACAGGTGAGCTCGGGTAGAGGACAGGTGAGTTCAGGCAGAGGACCGGTGAGTTCGGGTAGAGGACAGGTGAGTTCAGGCAGAGGACCGGTGAGTTCGGGTAGACGACAGGTGAGTTCAGGCAGAGGACAGGTGAGTTCAGGCAGAGGACAGGTGAGCTCGGGTAGAGGACAGGTGAGTTCAGGCAGAGGACCGGTGAGTTCGGGTAGAGGACAGGTGAGCTCGGGTAGAGGACAGGTGAGTTCAGGCAGAGGACCGGTGAGTTCGGGTAGAGGACAGGTGAGTTCAGGCAGAGGACCGGTGAGTTCGGGTAGACGACAGGTGAGTTCAGGCAGAGGACAGGTGAGTTCAGGCAGAGGACAGGTGAGCTCGGGTAGAGGACAGGTGAGTTCAGGCAGAGGACCGGTGAGTTCGGGTAGAGGACAGGTGAGCTCGGGTAGAGGACAGGTGAGTTCAGGCAGAGGACAGGTGAGCTCAGGTAGAGGACAAGTGAGTTCAGGCAGAGGACAGGTGAGCTCAGATAGACGACAGGTGAGTTCAGGCAGAGGACAGGTGAGCTCGGATAGATGACAGGTGAGTTCAGGCAGAGGACAGGTGAGCTCGGGTAGAGGACAGGTGAGTTCAGGTAGAGGACAGGTGAGTTCAGGTAGAGGACAGGTGAGCTCAGGTAGAGGACAGGTGAGCTCAGGTAGAGGACAGGTGAGCTCGGATAGACGACAGGTGAGCTCGGGTAGAGGACCGGTGAGTTCAGGTAGAGGACAGGTGAGCTCAGATAGACGACAGGTGAGCTCGGATAGACGACAGGTGAGTTCAGGTAGAGGACAGGTGAGCTCGGGTAGAGGACAGGTGAGTTCGGGTAGAGGACAGGTGAGCTCGGGTAGAGGACAGGTGAGCTCAGGTAGAGGACAGGTGAGCTCAGATAGACGACAGGTGAGCTCGGGTAGAGGACCGGTGAGTTCAGGTTCATTAAATGTTTTTAATTAGAAACAAACGTCAACATATTTATCAGTCTTTTACACTGAAGAGCAGCTTCCTGTTTGGACCTCAAAGTTCACTTCAGGACGTCAAAATGAAAATGCGATCGATCAATTTCTGATCGATCAGTTTGAACGCTGCTGTGATGACATCATGCAGCGGACCACGTCGACAGCTGTGATTGGTCAGTTAGTGTTTTCGCTGTTGTCACTGCTCTGTATGAACCAATGAATGACTCATATTACTGATGTAACTCCAGTTCTATGAGTTCATGCGTAGCACTGCATCACAGATCTTCTGAAGAATGAAGCTAAAGCGCACACACACGTATGACACGTGTGGTGACTCTGACTCCTTTCACTCTTTGGAAGTACACACCTGTCGCTGCAGTGAAGTCTGCAACAAGAACACGGATCCTGTACGTGTTATATGTATAAAACATGTACACACGCAACACCAAATCTCATTCAAATAAAGGTTATCAAAACACTGCAAGAGAGAAAATAACTTTTATTATCAGTATAAAGTTCAATCTTTACCTTGATGGATGCTAATTATGTCTCAGCCAATCAGATTGATCTGTGATCATGTGACACACCTGACTGTTAGCTCGTGGCCAGCTAGCAGAACGATGTTGATCGAACAGGTGAGATGTGTTCACTAAGCCACGCCAGTTAGAAACACATCAGTGCACATGTGCAGATCACATGATGACATTATTTCCTGATGACTTTGAGTCGATTCTCGTGACAAAGTTCACTTACTTGAAGGTCATGAGTTACAGCTGAAAGCTTCATGTGATCAGATGTCCTGAAGTGAAGTTTGTCTGCAGCTGATTGGTTCGTTTTATGTCATGTGAATTACTTATAGATATCTGATATGAGTCATATTGATCACACACAGGTTTTCTCCATGGTAGTAGGGTGGTTTCCACGGTAACATGGAACATTTTTTTTAATCAATATACAAAGTGTTGTTATTAAATATCTATATATCTATATATATATATATAATTATATATGTATATATAGATAAATAGATATATACACATATAATTAAAATTCATTACAAAATTTGTTCTACATGAAAGTTTTCAAAGTTCCACATTAAAAATGGCTGCAAACATTTTTAATCAAACTACAGATAAATCCTGGTAGTAAATGACAGAAACAGCAGCACTGAACAGAACAGAAGCAGCGCTCGCACAAACAATCAACAAGCCATTCTTGAAAACTTGACTGATCGGCTGCTGTCCAGTGCCTGTACAGGAGTTTTAGTCCATTGTAATATCAGTTTGGTGAAGGAGATCCATATCTGACTGCCGTTAGGATAACGAGGCTCTAAACTGCGACTCATCAGAGTTCAGCAGAAAAATCGGAGGGAGAAATAACAACTAAATCCCTGAATTTGAAAAGGAAACAGGTCTGTGTCCTACAGCGGCAGACCGACAATCACCCACACAAAAAAAACACGATACATTACAAACTTCACATCCTTTAACTTATAAACCACTTAGTCGTCATCATTGTCATCATCCTCATCCTCATCCTCATCATCGTTGGAAACATGGAACATGCAGAACAAACAGAACACTTGTCCGGTCCAGGTGTGACATCACGGGTGACACACAGATGTGACCCCGGTTCTCTGAGAAACTCGGGAAGCATCAAACGAAAGATTAAATTAAAGCAAAGAAGAAGCAAACGCTACAATAAAAAGAGTAGAAGAAGACACAGGTATATAAAGGGGTTAATAAAAACTCGACCTTTGACCTACTGATTGATCTACAGCTGATCATCATCTACTGCTGCTGCTGAGCATGCTCAGACTGTCGTGTTGCTATGGTTACTGATGAGTCACATTCAACACTATTCTCAAGTCTCCGCCTCCTTCTGATGATGTCAGAGGTCAGCGTCCAGGTGGGCGTGGCTCAGCAGGGCGGCGGCCGGGTCATCAGTTGGTGGGTCTGAGCTTAAGAAGGGCTCCGCCTCCAGCTCCAGCGGAGGTGGCAGGTCAGCCCCGCCCTCCCCCAAACCGATTGGTTCAGACGTCTGCACAGGTGTGTACTGCACCAGCTGCTTCCCTGGACCAACCACAGAGCAGGACAGGATCACCATGACAACAGGTCAACTATAGGAAACACAAGATTCTTCTCTCTGTTCTTCCACTGCACAATATCATGTTTCTCACCTGTGTGTGTGTGTGTGTGTGTGTGTGTGTGTGTGTGTGTGTGTGTGTGTGTGTGTGTGTGTTACCTGTGTTGCAGGTGTTGTTGCCTTCATCACTTCCTTTCGGAGCTTCTTCAGATAGGAGCTGGGAAGAGACAGTGACATCACAGTATCATCAAACCAAAAATAAGTGATGAATCAACACACCTGTGTACTCTCATGTACCTGTATACGCTCTCATGTACCTGTATACGCCCTCATGTACCTGTATACGCCCTCATGTACCTGTATACGCTCTCATGTACCTGTATACACTCTCATGTACCTGTATACGCTCTCATGTACCTGTATACGCCCTCATGTACCTGTATACGCTCTCATGTACCTGTATACGCCCTCATGTACCTGTATACACTCTCATGTACCTGTATACGCTCTCATGTACCTGTATACGCCCTCATGTACCTGTATACGCCCTCATGTACCTGTATACGCTCTCATGTACCTGTATACGCTCTCATGTACCTGTATACGCTCTCATGTACCTGTATACGCTCTCATGTACCTGTATACACTCTCATGTACCTGTATACGCTCTCATGTACCTGTATACACTCTCATGTACCTGTATACGCCCTCATGTACCTGTATACGCTCTCATGTACCTGTATACGCCCTCATGTACCTGTATACGCTCTCATGTACCTGTATACGCCCTCATGTACCTGTATACACTCTCATGTACCTGTATACGCCCTCATGTACCTGTATACGCTCTCATGTAGCTGTATACGCTCTCATGTACCTGTATACGCCCTCATGTACCTGTGTACGCCCTCATGTACCTGTATACGCCCTCATGTACCTGTATACGCCCTCATGTACCTGTATACGCTCTCATGTACCTGTATACGCCCTCATGTACCTGTATACACTCTCATGTACCTGTATACGCCCTCATGTACCTGTGTACACCTGTATATGTTAACAAATGAATGACTACAGGTAGAGTCAGCGATATCTCCTCGCCGTCCGCTAACTGTTCTGTGTGCTGAAAACAATCACAGCATTCATACACAGCTCTGGTTCTACTACTACTCCAGCCAATCAGCAGGCGGCGTTGATGCTGGTGTACAGGACGGGGGAAGTGATCAGAGCAGCTGTCTGTGTGACCAGCAACCGTTGGATGGTGGGAGGACTGGTGAACTGGAGGGAGATGCTGTAGCCAGTTTACATAGAACAGATACGCTATGGATTCCACCATGTTTCTCTATTGGTCGGGTCTATGAATTTGGGGGGCGGAGCTTCTAAAGCAGAACAAGGGAGGGGT
>NC_089531.1:184420-244420 GCF_963924715.1 Thunnus thynnus
GAGAGGACAGTATTTGTCATCATCAACCAACCTGTCACACTAAACACACCTCTGACCAACAGGGAGTGTGTCAGCTGTTACCTGCTACAGGATTGGTTGTGGAGGTGTGTCAGCTGTTACCTGCTACAGGATTGGTTGTGGAGGTGTGTCAGCTGTTACCTGCTACAGGATTGGTTGTGGAGGTGGTCTGGGCCGGCTGCGTCTCGTTCTCTTGCAGGATGGAGTTGATGAAGGTGGTGGGGGAGAGGGGCGTGTCTACAGATGCAGCACCGCCCTCCTGAACAGGACACACCTCATCGTCAGGACTGGAAGGCTCCTCTTTGACGTTCATCGATTGGCTGTCTCTGCAGGTAACACAGGCTGTTAGTGAGTCACATGACTGGTCACATATTTCAGTCTAGACATGTCAACTCATTTCTCACCCTGTATCCGTCCAATCACTGACTACATCCTCCTCCGTGGGTGTGGCCACCTCTGTGATGTCAGAGATGATTGGTCCAGAGGTTACAGGGGAGTCTGCGGAGAACAGACTGGCTGCAGCCTGGAAACACAAACAGAATCATCTACAGTCTGTAATGTTTTTTACAACAGAACATCTTTGTAGAAACAATTCATCGATAAATCCAAATTAATCACCAACATTTTTGATCAATTAGTAGTTGAAGCCATTTGTTCATTTGTTGTTAAATGTCAAACAGGTGAGTGTGACACAGCCGAGGTTACCTGCATGTGCTCCAATGAAAATGGTCGGCTATATTTAGGCATGGAGTGGGCGGAGCTAGAGTCATTCAGCATCAGAGGACTGCAGACAGAGAACACGTTAACAAAACAACACACGTGATTGTTTCCTTTAAAAAGGGACATTCCACTAATTCACACAAACATCAATATACTGTCAGAGTTACACATCAGCCTTTCACAGTACACTGCGCAGTACTTAAACTCAACTTCACAGTACACTGCACAGTACTTAAACTCAACTTCACAGTACACTGCACAGTACTTATTCTCAACTTCACAGTACACTGCACAGTACTTAAACTCAACTTCACAGTACACTGCACAGTACTTAAACTCAACTTCACAGTACACTGCACAGTACTTATTCTCAACTTCACAGTACACTGCGCAGTACTTAAACTCAACTTCACAGTACACTGCGCAGTACTTAAACTCAACTTCACAGTACACTGCGCAGTACTTAAACTCAACTGCACAGTACTTATTCTCAACTTCACAGTACACTGCACAGTACTTATTCTCAACTTCACAGTACACTGCGCAGTACTTAAACTCAACTTCACAGTACACTGCACAGTACTTAAACTCAACTTCACAGTACACTGCACAGTACTTAAACTCAACTTCACAGTACACTGCGCAGTACTTAAACTCAACTTCACAGTACACTGCACAGTACTTAAACTCAACTTCACAGTACACTGCGCAGTACTTAAACTCAACTTCACAGTACACTGCACAGTACTTAAACTCAACTTCACAGTACACTGCACAGTACTTAAACTCAACTTCACAGTACACTGCACAGTACTTATACTCAACTTCACAGTACACTGCACAGTACTTATTCTCAACTTCACAGTACACTGCACAGTACTTATACTCAACTTCACAGTACACTGCGCAGTACTTATTCTCAACTTCACAGTACACTGCACAGTACTTAAACTCAACTTCACAGTACACTGCGCAGTACTTATACTCAACTTCACAGTACACTGCGCAGTACTTATTCTCAACTTCACAGTACACTGCACAGTACTTATTCTCAACTTCACAGTACACTGCACAGTACTTATACTCAAATTCACAGTACACTGCACAGTACTTATACTCAAATTCACAGTTTAAAGTTTACTCTTCAATAACTGCAGCAATAAACTTAATACAGTTTATAGTAACTTTGAGGTATTTGTTGTAAGCTTGTGGTATTTGTAGTAACTGCAGTATTTATAGTAACTTTGTGGTATTAGTAGTAACTTTGAGGTAAACTTGCATTTTTCTCTTGACTCCCATGATCCTGTTGGACTGGACGAGAGACACCAGGAACTGGATCAACTGGAGAGAGAGAGAGAGAGATCATTAGTTAATGAGAAGCTAAGCTAATGAGCTAACATGCTAACAGAGTGATATGCTGTAGATCCTCTCAGCATTGTGCACTCTACTGTACTCTACTGTTCTCTTGTGGTCTTTCCAGTTCTCTCCTGTGCACTCTACTGTTCTCTGCTGTTCTCTCCAGTGTTCTCTACTGTTCTCTCCAGTGTTCTCTACTGTTCTCTCCAGTGTTCTCTGCTGTTCTCTCCAGTGTTCTCTACTGTTCTCTCCAGTGTTCTCTGCTGTTCTCTCCAGTGTTATCTACTGTTCTCTCCAGTGTTCTCTGCTGTTCTCTCCAGTGTTCTCTGCTGTTCTCTCCAGTGTTCTCTGCTGTTCTCTCCAGTGTTCTCTACTGTTCTCTCCTGTGCACTCTACTGTTCTCTCCAGTGTTCTCTGCTGTTCTCTCCAGTGTTCTCTGCTGTTCTCTCCAGTATTATCTACTGTTCTCTCCAGTGTTCTCTGCTGTTCTCTCCAGTGTTCTCTACTGTTCTCTCCTGTGCACTCTACTGTTCTCTCCAGTGTTCTCTGCTGTTCTCTCCAGTATTATCTACTGTTCTCTCCAGTGTTCTCTGCTGTTCTCTCCAGTGTTATCTACTGTTCTCTCCAGTGTTCTCTGCTGTTCTCTCCAGTGTTATCTACTGTTCTCTCCAGTGTCCTCTGCTGTTCTCTCCAGTGTTCTCTGCTGTTCTCTCCAGTGTTCTCTGCTGTTCTCTCCAGTGTTCTCTACTGTTCTCTCCAGTGTTCTCTGCTGTTCTCTCCAGTATTATCTACTGTTCTCTCCAGTGTTCTCTGCTGTTCTCTCCAGTGTTCTCTACTGTTCTCTCCTGTGCACTCTACTGTTCTCTCCAGTGTTCTCTGCTGTTCTCTCCAGTATTATCTACTGTTCTCTCCTGTGCACTCTACTGTTCTCTCCAGTGTTATCTACTGTTCTCTCCAGTGTTATCTACTGTTCTCTCCTGTGCACTCTACTGTTCTCTCCAGTGTTATCTACTGTTCTCTCCAGTGTTCTCTACTGTTCTCTCCAGTGTTATCTACTGTTCTCTCCAGTGTTCTCTACTGTTCTCTCCAGTGTTCTCTACTGTTCTCTCCAGTGTTATCTACTGTTCTCTCCAGTGTTCTCTACTGTTCTCTCCAGTGTTCTCTGCTGTTCTCTCCAATTCTCTGCTGTTCTCTCCAGTGCTCTCTACTGTTCTCTCCAGTGTTCTCTACTGTTCTCTCCTGTGCACTCTACTGTTCTCTCCAGTGTTATCTACTGTTCTCTCCTGTGTTATCTACTGTTCTCTCCAGTGTTCTCTACTGTTCTCTCCAGTGTTCTCTACTGTTCTCTCCAGTGTTCTCTACTGTTCTCTCCAATTCTCTGCTGTTCTCTCCTGTAATCTCTCCCTGCAGTGATGTCCAGATGTTTACCTTGTTGACGACCTTCTGCTGCTGTGCATGTTTCTGTCTCAGACTGGCCACTTCTCTCCACAGAGCCTCATTCTCGCTGGAACACAAACAGGGTTTATTAAAGTCTGAATGAGCACCCGCCTTCAGGTCGAGGTCTGGTCTGACCCTGTCTGTTGTGGTCTCTTACTGTTTCATGGCGAGGATTCTTGAGTCAATTGTTTCCTGTTTGCCTTTCATCAGCTGCACGTCCGTCAGAATCTTGTTCACTTCATCTGCAGAGATCTTCACTTCCTCCTGACGCACCGACGACACCTGCACCAATCACAGTCCAGACACACTGTTACCATGGAGACCAGCACACAGCACTAACATACGTGTTGACTGGTGAACATGTGTATATGTCATGCTTACTAGTGGTGTCACAGTACACAAAATTCACGGTTCGTTATGTTTTCACTACAGCAGAAAAAACAAGGAAAAGCAGAAACTTTGAAAAATGTAAACATAAAACAACGGCTCGTTGGCCAAAACTATTTCTGACACAGTTTAGTTGCCGCAGTGGAAACTATTACTGACAGTTTGGTTGTTGCAGTGGAAACTATTACTGACACAGTTTAGTTGTTGCAGTGGAAACTATTACTGACAGTTTGGTTGTTGCAGTGGAAACTATTACTGACACAGTTTAGTTGCTGCAGTGGAAACTATTACTGACACAGTTTAGTTGTTGCAGTGGAAACTATTACTGACAGTTTGGTTGTTGCAGTGGAAACTATTACTGACAGTTTGGTTGTTGCAGTGGAAACTATTACTGACACAGTTTAGTTGTTGCAGTGGAAACTATTACTGACAGTTTAGTTGCTGCAGTGGAAACTATTACTGACACAGTTTAGTTGTTGCAGTGGAAACTATTACTGACACAGTTTAGTTGCTGCAGTGGAAACTATTACTGACACAGTTTAGTTGTTGCAGTGGAAACTATTACTGACACAGTTTAGTTGTTGCAGTGGAAACTATTACTGACACAGTTTAGTTGCTGCAGTGGAAACTATTACTGACACAGTTTAGTTGTTGCAGTGGAAACTATTACTGACAGTTTAGTTGCTGCAGTGGAAACTATTACTGACACAGTTTAGTTGCTGCAGTGGAAACTATTACTGACACAGTTTAGTCGCTGCAGTGGAAACTATTACTGACACAGTTTAGTTCAGTGGAAACTATTACTGACACAGTTTAGTTGTTGCAGTGGAAACTATTACTGACACAGTTTAGTCGCTGCAGTGGAAACTATTACTGACACAGTTTAGTCGCTGCAGTGGAAACTATTACTGACACACTTTAGTTGCTGCAGTGGAAACTATTACTGACAGTTTAGTTGCTGCAGTGGAAACTATTACTGACACAGTTTAGTTGCTGCAGTGGAAACTATTACTGACACAGTTTAGTTGCTGCAGTGGAAACTATTACTGACACAGTTTAGTTGCTGCAGTGGAAACTATTACTGACACAGTTTAGTTGCTGCAGTGGAAACTATTACTGACACAGATTAGTTGTTGCAGTGGAAACTATTACTGACACAGTTTAGTTGCTGCAGTGGAAACTATTACTGACACAGTTCAGTTGTTGCAGTGGAAACTATTACTGACACAGTTTAGTTGTTGCAGTGGAAACTATTACTGACACAGTTTAGTCGCTGCAGTGGAAACTATTACTGACACAGTTTAGTTGCTGCAGTGGAAACTATTACTGACACAGTTTAGTTGTTGCAGTGGAAACTATTACTGACACAGTTTAGTCGCTGCAGTGGAAACTATTACTGACACAGTTTAGTTGCTGCAGTGGAAACTATTACTGACAGTTTAGTTGTTGCAGTGGAAACTATTACTGACACAGTTTAGTCGCTGCAGTGGAAACTATTACTGACAGTTTAGTTGTTGCAGTGGAAACTATTACTGACACACTTTAGTTGCTGCAGTGGAAACTATTACTGACAGTTTAGTTGTTACAGTGGAAACTATTACTGACAGTTTAGTTGTTGCAGTGGAAACTATTACTGACACAGTTTAGTTGTGATGCAGTGGAAACTATTACTGACACAGTTTAGTTGTTGCAGTGGAAACTATTACTGACACAGTTTAGTTGTTGCAGTGGAAACTATTACTGACACAGTTCAGTTGTTGCAGTGGAAACTATTACTGACACAGTTTAGTTGTACGTACGTTGGTGACTTTGCGTTTGATGTTCTCCAGCAGGTGTTCTTGTCCTCTGATGAAGAACGGATGTTGGAACTCTGTGTCGTCTCTCTCTGGTTTCACCAGACCTCCCTGCTCGATGTGGACCACCTTACGGAACCCGTCTGCAAGAGAACTCACACAAATAAATAAACACACAAATACACAAGTAAACAAATAAATAAACGTACAAATATGCGAACATACCAATAAACAAACAAACTGTGATGTGTTGACATGTGTGTGTTGATACTCACACATGTTTAGCTGCCGGATGAAACTCGCCATGTTGTTGTGTTTGAAGAACTTTGGTAGAACTTCTTTGGAGAATCGACCCTGATCAAACACGTGGAAGCTGGTTCCACTCTGACACACAGAACACAGTGTTACACTCGGAACTGTCCTCTGTCTCTACACATCTGTAACATTTCACTTTCTATCATCTGATATTGATCTGATACATCAGCTGATCAACTGGGATTGGGATTCACGATTCATCACAAGTGATCAATCTGTTCTGGTTTGTCTTGGCCAGCAGCTAAGTTTACAAGAATTTGACTAGATTTAATATAAGATACAAACTAAGATAAACAGCTTAGCTACATACAGACAGCTTTGGTTTTAGCTTGCTCATAATAATCCTACCTCACCGAGAGGCTGCTGCATGTCAGCCTGCAAGGCTGCTGCATGTCAGCCTGCAAGGCTGCTGCATGTCAGCCTGCAAGGCTGCTGCATGTCAGCCTGCAAGGCTGCTGCATGTCAGCCTGCAAGGCTGCTTGTCAGACGTGGTGATGAGATGAGCAACACTAACGCGCCCCAACGAACCGTACGGTCATCGTTTTTGTTCACCTTCTACACCTCTGACTCCCCCCCCCCCCCCCCCCCCCCCCCCCCCCCACCCACACACACACACACACACACAGCATCCGGTACCCCCCCCCCCCATGACGACACAGCACCCGGTACCCCCCCCCCACTGATGGAGAAACCATAGACCAATCACTGTCACCAGCACAGACGTTATACGTGTATACATACACAGATACTGTATGTGTTTATATATTTTACAAGCAGCACCACTACACAGGTATATACACACAGATCTATTTAATTGTATCTATTAGCCCTATTTTATCTTATGTTTTATTTTTTACTTATTTTTCTGATGTATGGGTATTTATGAACATTTCTTTATATGATGTTGACAATCTTACATTCCCTCGTGCTGCTGTGTCACATTACATTCCCCCACAAGAGATCAATAAAGGTACATCTCATCTTATCTTTCTTCATCTTTAGAAATGTTCGGACTGCTGAAGTTAACAGCTAAGCTAACAGCTAAGCTAACTTTATTTAAAACTGTATCTCTCTGCGTGCTAACAGTTAGCCGTTAGCTCTCTGCTATGCTAGGCTAGGCGAGTACCGGGCTCCAGCAGATGAGCGGGTCCGTGTCCGGGTCCTCCACCAGGGTCCACAGTTTGGTGAGAAAGGCCGGGACGTTGCTGCTGCTCAGCACCGCCCCTCCCGCTCCTCCTCCGGGATACTCCATCAGCAACTCCGAATCAAACACACCCCGGGATTATTAACGGCAGGTAATCTGAGCTAACGTGCTAAAGCTAACCGTTAGCCTTCTGCTAAACCTCTCCAAACCAGCAGAGAACCGGACTGGGTCTAATCCGGATCACGGGCTGGTCGGTACTGGTCCTAGTCCGGGTCTGTGCGGGACTGTGCGGGACTGTGCGGATCCGGGTCAAACTTTCCTCCGCGACGGAAAATTTCAACAAACAAACTGCGTAGCTAGCTGTCTGTCGCGCAGTGATGACGTCGATCAAACGTAACGGGAACGTTTGGTCGCGTTCTGACGTCATCGATTTTACTCTGGATTATTTCTAATTGTGTGACGCTGTAAAGTATTTACAACATACGTCACTCTACAGTCCTCACTATGATTCACCCACTTTGGCACTTAACACTTTCACATTATTCAACACAGAAACTTCATTCAAACATCAAAACATTCAGCTCAGTTAGGACATTATTACTGTTACTTTTCTCATTTATAACCTTCATATAAAATATTCAGCATTTTTCAGCGATTTTGCTGCATTCAAATGAATGTTCAGAATGAACACATTTACACACTTTTTCATGCATTTCACCTGTTCCACATCTTTCATATATTCAAGGTATTATTCAACTTTCAATCCCATTAAAACTTTTCAAAATATTCAACTTTGCTTGAACCTTATTTATAAGTGAAGTCTATCAGAAAAACATTCAAACCCACTTGTCTTCAACGTCAGTCAATCAATCAATCAATCGATTTTTATTTATATAGCGCCAAATCACAAAAGTTATCTCAGGGCACTTTCCACATAGAGCAGGTCGAGACCAAACTCTTTAATTTACAGAGACCCAACATTCCTCCATGAGCAGCACTTGGCGACAGCAGTAAGGAAAAACTCCCCTTTAACGGGTAGAAACCTCAAACAGACTCTTTTGGAAATGATAGTTGTTTTATTGTTCAGACATGAAAACAGATTAATGATTTGATTTTGAAACACACAAACAAAAAGGCATTTTTGTTCTTCCTGCTCAGAAACAGCAGATACAACATTTATAAAGGACTCGATTTTCCCTCTAAAAAGCAGAAAGTTAAATAGTGAACTAATGAACCGCAGCACTCAGGAATATGAAGATGTGCTTGTTCCACACAGGAGGTGGATTAGTAAAACAATCTTTGATCAGTTATAAAGTTATTACTCAAATAAACAACCTCTGTGGTGCTGAAAGACGCACAGCAGTGGCTACTTATTCGTTATTCATAATGATAAATAAAAGCTAAATCAAGTGCTTTATATATGTGTGTCTGCAGTTTCTGACCATGAAAACTATTTACTGACACAGTTCAGTTGTTGCAGTGGACGCCTGATGCGATATATAGATAATCTGGTTCAGTATCTGAGCTCTGAAGCTCCTCGTGAAAAACAGGTGATGGTTTCTGGTTAACCTGCTACAGGACCTGTAACTTCCTGTTGTCAGTAGGTGGCGCCATGACTATGACTCAGTATTGACATGTAGATGTCAAACATGAGAAATTTGCCTTTACATTTGGGGCACTAAGGAGTACTACTACTCCTACTAATAACTACTACTACTACTACTCCTACTAATAACTACTACTACTACTACTACTACTACTACTACTAATAACTACTACTACTACTACTACTACTACTACTCCTACTAATACTACTACTACTACTACTACTACTACTCCTACTAATAACTACTACTACTACTACTACTAATAACTACTACTACTACTACTACTACTACTACTCCTACTAATAACTACTACTACTACTACTACTACTACTACTACTAATAACTACTACTACTACTACTACTACTACTACTCCTACTAATAACTACTACTACTACTACTACTACTACTCCTACTAATAACTACTACTACTACTACTAATAACTACTACTACTACTACTACTACTACTACTACTCCTACTAATAACTACTACTACTACTACTAATAACTACTACTACTACTACTACTACTACTCCTACTAATAACTACTACTACTACTACTACTACTACTCCTACTAATAACTACTACTACTACTACTACTACTACTCCTACTAATAACTACTACTACTACTACTACTAATAACTACTACTACTACTACTACTACTACTACTCCTACTAATAACTACTACTACTACTACTACTACTACTACTAATAACTACTACTACTACTACTACTACTACTACTCCTACTAATAACTACTACTACTACTACTACTACTACTCCTACTAATAACTACTACTACTACTACTACTAATAACTACTACTACTACTACTACTACTACTACTCCTACTAATAACTACTACTACTACTACTCCTACTACTACTAATAACTACTACTACTACTACTCCTACTAATAACTACTACTACTGCTACTACTAATAACTACTACTACTACTACTACTACTACTCCTACTAATAACTACTACTACTACTACTACTAATAACTACTACTACTACTACTACTACTACTACTAATAACTACTACTACTACTACTACTACTACTACTACTCCTACTAATAACTACTACTACTGCTACTACTAATAACTACTACTACTACTACTACTACTACTACTACTCCTACTAATAACTACTACTACTGCTACTACTAATAACTACTACTACTACTACTACTACTACTCCTACTAATAACTACTACTACTACTACTACTAATAACTACTACTACTACTACTACTACTCCTACTAATAACTACTACTACTACTACTACTAATAACTACTACTACTACTACTACTACTCCTACTAATAACTACTACTACTACTCCTACTAATACTACTACTACTACTACTACTAATAACTACTACTACTACTACTACTACTACTACTACTCCTACTAATAACTACTACTACTGCTACTACTAATAACTACTACTACTACTACTACTACTACTCCTACTAATAACTACTACTACTACTACTACTAATAACTACTACTACTACTACTACTACTCCTACTAATAACTACTACTACTACTACTACTAATAACTACTACTACTACTACTACTACTACTACTCCTACTAATAACTACTACTACTACTACTACTACTACTACTACTAATAACTACTACTACTACTACTACTACTACTACTCCTACTAATAACTACTACTACTACTACTACTACTACTCCTACTAATAACTACTACTACTACTACTAATAACTACTACTACTACTACTACTACTACTACTACTCCTACTAATAACTACTACTACTACTACTAATAACTACTACTACTACTACTACTACTACTACTCCTACTAATAACTACTACTACTACTACTACTACTACCTACTAATAACTACTACTACTACTACTACTACTACTCCTACTAATAACTACTACTACTACTACTACTAATAACTACTACTACTACTACTACTACTACTACTCCTACTAATAACTACTACTACTACTACTACTACTACTACCTACTAATAACTACTACTACTACTACTACTACTACTACTACTACTAATACTACTACTACTACTACTACTACTCCTACTAATAACTACTACTACTACTACTACTAATAACTACTACTACTACTACTACTACTACTACTCCTACTAATAACTACTACTACTACTACTACTACTACTACTAATAACTACTACTACTACTCCTACTAATAACTACTACTACTACTACTACTACTACTCCTACTAATAACTACTACTACTACTACTACTAATAACTACTACTACTACTACTACTACTACTCCTACTAATAACTACTACTACTACTACTACTAATAACTACTACTACTACTACTACTACTACTACTAATAACTACTACTACTACTACTACTACTCCTACTAATAACTACTACTACTACTCCTACTAATAACTACTACTACTACTACTACTACTACTAATAACTACTACTACTACTACTACTACTACTACTCCTACTAATAACTACTACTACTACTACTACTACTACTAATAACTACTACTACTACTACTACTACTACTACTCCTACTAACTACTACTACTACTACTACTACTACTCCTACTAATAACTACTACTACTACTACTACTACTACTACTACTACTACTACTCCTACTAATAACTACTACTACTACTACTACTAATAACTACTACTACTACTACTACTACTACTACTACTAATAACTACTACTACTACTACTACTACTACTACTACTAATAACTACTACTACTACTCCTACTTATAACTACTACTACTACTACTACTAATAACTACTACTACTACTACTACTACTACTACTAATAACTACTACTACTACTACTACTACTACTCCTACTAATAACTACTACTACTACTACTACTACTCCTACTAATAACTACTACTACTATTCCTACTAATAACTACTACTACTACTCCTACTAATAACTACTACTACTACTACTACTACTACTCCTACTAATAACTACTACTACTACTACTACTACTACTACTACTACTAATAACTACTACTACTACTACTACTACTACTACTCCTACTAATAACTACTACTACTACTACTACTACTACTACTAATAACTACTACTACTACTACTACTACTCCTACTAATTACTACTACTACTACTACTAATAACTACTACTACTACTACTACTACTACTACTACTACTCCTACTAATAACTACTACTACTACTACTACTACTACTACTAATAACTACTACTACTACTACTACTACTACTACTACTACTCCTACTAATAACTACTACTACTACTACTACTACTACTACTACTACTAATAACTACTACTACTACTACTACTACTACTACTACTACTCCTACTAATAACTACTACTACTACTACTACTACTACTACTACTACTAATAACTACTACTACTACTACTACTACTACTACTACTACTCCTACTAATAACTACTACTACTACTACTACTACTACTACTACTAATAACTACTACTACTACTACTACTACTACTACTACTACTCCTACTAATAACTACTACTACTACTACTACTACTACTACTACTACTAATAACTACTACTACTACTACTACTACTACTACTACTACTCCTACTAATAACTACTACTACTACTACTACTACTACTACTACTACTAATAACTACTACTACTACTACTACTACTCCTACTAATATGGAAAGCCCTTTGGGCATCTATTAGATATCCTTGATATCAAACTTAAGTGTCATCAACTAGTTCAGATTTTGGCAGTACTAGTTGGACATTTTGTTGAACTAGTTTGCAACTTTGCTGTACTAGTTGAACAAAAACTCGTACTAGTTATGCTTTTTCAGCAACTAGTGACACTTTTGGCCAACTAGTTCGGACAAAAGCCGTACTAGTTGAGCCCAACGCCGAACTAGTTGAGCCAAAATCCCAACTAGTTGACTTTTTTGCGCACTAGTCGACGACTGGACCCAACTAGTAAAGCTCAAAGTCCTACTAGTTAACTAGTGCGCCGAAAAAACGCCAACATGTTGTCTACTTGAGCGCAAATACGCCTTACTAGTTGACTACTAAAGCTCAAAATGCTTACTAGTACTACTAGTAAGAGCCAAAATGTCCGCTAGTACTACTAGTAGAAGCCAAAATGTCAACTAGTACTACGAGTAGGAGCCAAAATGTCTACTAGTTACGCTAGTAGAGCTTTTTTGACCTTACTAGTACCACTAGTGAGAGCCAAAATGCCCACTAGTCACACTAGTTGCGCAAAATGCTAATGATGAGACATGAAATGAGACTTCCAAATGGCTCTCTGGTTCAAAATAAAGAAAACCAACCAATCAGGACTCAGAATTTCATCATTATCCCGCCCGTTTCATGCGCATGCAGTCCACTAGTACTACTAGTTACCCTATTTCCATACTACTAGTACTACTAGTGAAGCTCAAAATGTTTACTGGTCCTACCAGTAAGAGCCAAAATGTCCACTAGTACTACTAGTAGGAGCCAAAATGTCCACTAGTTGCACTAGTGGGCTGTTTTGACCTTACTAGCACTACTAGTAAGTGCCAAAAAAATTTAACTAGGTAACTAGTAACACTGATTTTCGCCTTACTAGTTAACTAGTAGAACAAATTTCTTTTGACTAGTAAGACTTTGTGCCGAACATGTAAACACTTTGACCGAACATGTAGGAAAATTTTCGTACATGTTGACACTTTCCTTTAACTAGTTGAGCTTTTCGCCGCACTAGTATGCGACTGCACGCAACTAGTAAGACTTTTCTTTAACATGTTGGGCTTTTTGCCGAACTAGTTGGCATTTTCGGCGCACTAGTCGACGACTTGGTCTTACTAGTTCGACAAAATTGCGTACTAGTCGACATCTGCGCGCGACTAGTATTACTAGTGACGTAAAAAATTTTTACTAGTTAACATCTATGACAGTCGCAGCGCTTTACTAGTTAACTACTTGCGCTCAGATGTCAACTAGTGCGCAATTTTGGCGTACTAGTAAGACCAAGTCGTCGACTAGTGCGCTGAAAATGCCAACTAGTTCGGCAAAAAGCCCAACATGTTAAAGAAAAGTCTTACTAGTTGCGTGCAGTCGCATACTAGTGCGGCGAAAAGCTCAACTAGTTAAAGGAAAGTGTCAACATGTACGAAAATTTTCCTACATGTTCGGTCAAAGTGTTTACATGTTCGGCACAAAGCCTTACTAGTTGAACAAAATTTGTTCTAGTAGTTAACTAGTAAGGCAAAAATCAGTGTTACTAGTTAACTAGTTAAATTTTTTTGGCACTTACTAGTAGTACTAGTAAGGTCAAAACAGCCCACTAGTGCAACTAGTTGGCATTTTGGCTCCTACTAGTAGTACTAGTGGACATTTTGGCTCTTACTAGTAGTACTAGTAAGCATTTTTGAACTTACTAGTAGTACTAGTAAGTTCAAAAATGTGCTACTAGTACTACTAGTCAGCATTTTGGTGCTGACTAGTAGTAGTAGTAAACATTTTGGCTCTTACCAGTAGTGCTAGTAAGGTCAAAAACACTCCACTAGTGTAACTAGTGGACATTTTGGCCCTTACTAGTAGTACTAGTAAGAGCCCAAATGTCCACTAGTACTACTACTAAACATTTTGAGCTTCACTAGTAGTACTAGTAACACGGAAACTGGGCAACTAGTAGTACTAGTGGACTGCATGCAAATGAAGCAGGCGGGACAAAGATTTTGATTGGTCAGTGTAGAAACTGTGTGCTGGACCTCTTAAAGTGCCCGCTCTGTATAGTAACTTGAGTTTTAGCAGCACTCATTTCAGGAAGCCTGTTAATTTAGTTCATTTTATATTAACATGAAATGGCAATAAATTGAATGCGTTTTGGTAGATGAAATGTACAACAACATGAAGACCAAAGTGAATGTAACATTAATATTTTTATGTGTAGAAAATTTGCAACTACAGAGAATTAATTTTAAAAAGTCTTTTCTCTGTTCCTCCACCGCGTCTGCTTGGTAACACGGGGGAACCTCTGCTTGTCCCTTCAGATAAGCTGTTTGGGAATAACGACACAGACTATTTCCACACATGTAATTAATTAGGCCATTAATTCATGCTACACATTAAATAATATATCACACATTTTTTTGGATAAAATATATATCATGTCATGTCTCTAAGAATAAAATATTTAATTTCTGTAACATACGTAGTCCTATTTATTTATTTTTTCAGATCCTGTGCTTGCATAATGTTGGCTGTTATTTTTTGATAAAATGGCCATTCTATCCTCTTGGCTTTTATTTTGTCGATTTTACACTTCACTTCCGCTTCCTGTATGTAAGTTAATTAAGGGTAACTTTTTAAAACGTTGTCCCTAGTACTACTAGTAGTACTAGTACTACTACTGGAGGTTTCAATAAAATGCAACTGGTACTATTCCACTAGTACTACTAGTGACACCATTTTAAACCTTCCACTAGTACTACTGGTACTACTAGTAGTCCTAGTGGAAAAGTACTAGTACTACTAGTGGTACTAGTACTACTCCGCTAGTAGTACTAGTAGTGCTAGTGGCATTTAAAACCCCGTCACTAGTAGTACTAGTACTACTAGTACTACTAGTGACAACGTTTTACAAAGTTACCCATATAACTTACAGACAGGAAGCGGAAGTGAAGTGCAAAAACGACAAAATAAAAGCCAAGAGGATAGAATGGCCGTTCTATAACGAGAGTAACAGCCAATATTATGCAAGCACAAGGATCTAATAAAATAAATAAATAGGCCTACATATGCTACATAAATATTTTGTTCTTTTCATTTAGACATGAAATATATTTTATCCAAATGTGTGATACATTATTCAGTGTGTAGCGTGAATCAATAGCCTAATTAATTACATGTGTAAAAAATAGCCTGTGTTGTTCTTCCCAAACAGCTTATCTGAAGTGACAAGCAGAAGTTCCCCCGTGTTACCAAATTGTTGTTAATCATTTCACATACAGATGTCACTCATTTCAATGCCGCGGCCACAGTGAAGAGGCTGAAATAATTGATCCAGGAGTCGCTGCAGTACGGAATAACAACCAGCAGGTGGCAGATGAGAGCCGTCGAGATGCAGCTTCTGTCCGTCTCTCATCCATAGACTGTTTATAAAGATATATATTAATAATATTTATAATATAGTCTATGCTCTCATCATGCTCGACAAGCAGAGAGAACAGAGAAACCCCGTGAAGCTGTCTGAGAATTAGTTATAAGTTATATTTTCTGCCGGACCCGTACAGTAAACTAACACGTTACAGTCTTAATTTCATAAAGGACATTTATATTATGATATTTAAACCAACCATCCGTCAACACAGTTTAGACCTCAATATATGAAACATGTAAATTTGTCCCCTCCAAAAATTGTAACCGACTGATCATCAGAAGCCGAAAGAAAGCTGATTGTTCTCCTCAGTATTCAGAGTTAAACTGACTCCAAAACGCGCTGGACGTGAATCATTCACAGAAAACCTGCAGCGTCTCGTTTGTGAGCCAGTCTGTCTCATGACATTCATGAAATAATCATGAAATTTAATCTATCTAGTTATTTTCCGTGACACTCTGCACGACTTTCAAATTGATGTATTTCAGTTGGAAGTAGGTTTGTGCCTGCAGCGGGTTTTTTTCTCATTTGTTATTCATTTTTAACTATAACTACGTCACTCAACATTTAATCACAAGATATTATCCTTGATTTTATTTATTAATTTTAATATTACCAGCCCGGTGGGGCCGGAGAGGACGCGTATGAGTATTTTCCTCACTGTCGATTTTAGTATCTTTAACATTTCTCAACATACCGTTACTATGGTGATGACGCCAGCTAAAGCCGTAACATATAGTCAGTATAACATTATATCATACTGCAGATTGGTGGTAACGTACTGTTGTGTATATTGAAGTGTAAAGAAAATAATGTGTTTATGTATAATAAACTCGATCAGCCTTAAACTGCGCAGTAAACAGAATTTGAAGCTCTGTGATTGGCTGACCGGAATACCCGCCGACCGGAAGTGTTTTCCTTACTGTGATTGTGTTAAAGTTTTGTCTTAATGATATCTTTAAGATTTCTCAACACAACAACACCAACGTGTCCTCAGTAACTCAACAGTAAGATAGGTTAATGTTAAGGCCATCAGTCATCATTATTTCTCCTCTGATTCTGAGTAATAAAGTAGTTTCTGTCAGGTTGTGGTAGCGGAAGGCTAGGGAAGAGCATTGTGTTGTGGGCGCGTTCGACTCCTGGTTTTGCTGTCTGCCGTCAGTTGGCTTCATTCCGTTTCAAACTGCCGCCGTTCCGCCGCAACCCGAATCCAAACACCACCATGTCTGTTTAGAAAAAGCTGTTTTATAGCCTGTGATTGTAAAATGTGAAGTTGCTCGTTTAATGATATATTTCCAAGTATATGTGGCTGAGTATATTTAATATGAAATCATCTTTCTTAAAACAATAAAACCCTCCAACGTTGTGTGTTTATAAACGGGATGAAGACGAGGTTATAAAACTGGACTTTATATTTCACTTCCATCATCAAACTGGACTTTAGATTCTGCATAGCATTCAACCTCTTACTGTTACATAATCTAATTATTTATTAATTATGTTAATAATTTCCCTTAATTTAAATTAATAATAATTTATTATTAATTTATATAATTTATTCTCTTGTCACTTTCATATATTTCATTCACTTCAATTCTTTGTCCATATTTGCTCTGTACAGTCAATATTTCATTTCAGGTTTCCACTCTATAAATAGACTTTAAAATTATTATTATTATTATTATTATTATTATTATTATTATTATTATTATTATTAGTAGTAGTAGTAGTAGTATTACCTTACTTTTGTGTATTTTCATTCTTGTGTGTTGCAGATTTTTGTGAGCAAACACCAAGACTCATTCTCTGTATGTTTGCATTGGCTAATAAAACAGATTCTGATTGAATGAGCTGCTGTATGTCATGCTGACATAAAATCCCAAAACCAAGAATCATAATCAGGGTTGTGTGAATAGTAGCCCAGGGCCGGCCATGATTTAGGCCACATAGACGGTCCCCTAGGGCACCAAATAAGGGAAGGGGCACTGAGTGAGTTACTGACAGGTTTGCTTGTTTCTGTTCAGCTTTGGAAATTGAGCAGTCGATGGGTTTTCATCTGTTGATTTTCAAAGCCTTACTTGTCGTTCAGCCACCAAACACTCATTGAATGGCACCTTGACCTCCACTTGCCTTTTGCCCAGAGAACTGGGAGGATTTGTCTGGGCTGGAGATATAATTGTTACACTTCATTTTAGTGCGAGTGTGGAACTATTGTTGCACTTTTTGGGGCTCCAATTTAAATCTCACCTAGAGCACCAACAAAGTCAGGCTGGCCTACCCTCACCCTAACCCAAGCCTACAGTAATGTACTAGACTATCAGCAGTGTAATAATCTCTGAAGGTGACTCATTCTGGTCACTATTTCCCCTAAAAAAAAAAAAATAAAAAAAAAAGCTTCATTTTATACATAGCTGCTTGAAAGTTTGTGAACTCTTTAAAATTTTCTGTATTTCTGTATAAATATGACCTCAAACATGATCAGATATTTATACAAGTCCTAAAACTAGATAAAGTGAATCCAATTAAACAAATAAGACAAAAAAATCATTTTTTAAATCTTTTTCATTTATTTATTGAGGAAAATGATCCAATCTAAGATATTTGTGTGAAGCAAAAGTATGTGAACATTGACTGTAGCCACTGCAAGAGAAGCCTTTAGTTTCCTAGGCGTTACCCTGGGGTCTGTTGTGGCCTCCTGGACTATTACACACCTGCTCTTGGTGTGATCTTTGTTGGTTTACCACTCCGGGGGAGGGTAACAGTGGTGTTGAATGTATTCAATTTATATACAGTCTGTCTGACAGTTGACTAGTGGAGTCCAAACTCTTTAGAAATGGTTTTGTAACCCTTTCCAGCCTGGTGATCATCAGCAACTCTTCTTCTAATGTTCTCAGAAATCTCCTTTGTTTGAGCCATGACACACTTCCACAAACCTTCTTTAAATAAGGCAGGGCCTCCCAGACTCACACTTGATTGTCATCTTGTTGATTGATCTTGTTCCCTTTCAAATGAAATGATAATCCTAGAGGTTCACATACTTTTGCCACACAGACATATGTAACATTGGATCATTTTCCTCAATTAATTAATGAAAAAGATGAAAAAAATGTTGTTGTTTTGTATCTCATTTGTTTAACTGGGTTCACTTTATCTAATTTTAGGACTTGTGTAAATGTCTGATCACATTTTAGGTCATATTTATGCAGAAATACACAAAATTCTAAAGGGTTCACAAACTCTCAAGCAGCACTGTATCTCAGTCCTTCAAAGTTGTCTCTGAGACCAGGTCTGGGATGGTTTGTATCTGTGAAATGAGAAAATTAAAACTTTGACGTAGAGTTAAACCAAACACATTGTTGGAAAGGTCTCGACCTGGAGAGTAACATATGTCAGTATGAAGGTTCTACGGGTCTCCTGCTAAGAAATATTGACCTTTGAACCTTGACCTTGGTGCATGTTTGAAGGCTTATAATTCAGCAACATAAGGGGCTTCAGACATGAGACCAACTGTTATCGAGAGCTCTGGACCTCAGCTACCATGTGAGTGGAGTCAACAACTGGGGAGGTAAAATATGGTTAAAATTAATTTTCACATATTTATCAATTAGATATTTAAAATCTGATTACATACATGTGTTTACTGTCCCCTTAAACTCCTCAGTTTACTCTCAATCAACTATTTACAACTTCCAATTGTAGGAAAAACAGTCATGTTTATAAAAAATAAAAATACAATTCCCCAGAGACAAACACTGCATCTGGACCGCTCGATGTGCCACCTGCTGGTTGTCGCTGCGCACTGCAGCTGCTCCTGGTTAAATGATTTCACCGTCTTCACTGTAGTCACATCAACTGAAATGAGTCACATAAATAACAGCCGTGCTGCTAACATATAGGTGTAATATGCTTATTGTTGATCAAAGTGAGCCTGACAGAGTTTATTTTTCTGATATAGGCTCATTCATTGTTTATAATGTAGTTAATAAACAAGGTGTAGTAGTCACATTTGATTTTCATTTTTGAACATTACTGTATATGTTGGATGAGTTACTGCCGCTCATCAGCAAAAATATAGTATATTATTTCTCTGTGGTTACTTGGTTTTAACCATCACCACTGCTAAATAATGTGACGATATGATATGAAGGATAAAATGTTCATATGACCGTGTTGAAAGGAAAAAGCAAGAAGCAGAGCAGCTGCTTTTCTGTTTTAGAAAATGATTACATAGCTTTGTGTTGTTTAAAAAGGCAACAAGGAAAATGAGTCAAGCAGTAAACAACAGAAAAACAATTGAATACCTTTAGATTAATTTTTGTTAATAGAAAAAGTAATTAATTCATGCTTTATTCTGCATGGATAGTAAGCAAAGAGCTGGCGGTTAACAACAATGAAAACTTATCAGGCTTTACAGGGTTAAATTTTGGCCGGGTGGAGTTCTTGCTGGAGAGCCAATAGGAAGGCACAATGTCCCGCCTCCTGATTAGCATTTAACGCAACTAGTGTTACTAGTGGGCATTTAGTCTCTTACTAGTTCAACTAGTAAACACTTTTAGCCTTACTAGTAGTACTAGTAAGGTCAAAAACACCCTAGTAGTGCAACTAGTGGGCATTTTGGCTCTTACTAGTACGACTAGTAAACATTTTGTCTCTTACTAGTAGTACTAGTGAACATTTTAGCTCATACTAGTAGTACTAGTAAACATTTTGGCTCTTACTAGTAGTACTAGTAAGGTCAAAAATACCCCACTAGTGTAACTAGTGGACATTTTGGCTCCTACTAGTAGTACTAGTAGACATTCTGGCTCTTACTAGTAGTACTAGTAAGCATTTTGAGCTTTAGTAGTCCACTAGTAAGGCGTATTTGCGCTCAAGTAGTCAACATGTTGGCGTTTTTTCGGCGCACTAGTTAACTAGTAGGACTTTGAGCTTTACTAGTTGGGTCCAGTCGTCGACTAGTGCGCAAAAAAGTCAACTAGTTGGGATTTTGGCTCAACTAGTTCGGCATTGGGCTCAACTAGTACGGCTTTTGTCCGAACTAGTTGGCCAAAAGTGTCACTAGTTGCTGAAAAAGTGTAACTAGTACGAGTTTTTGTTCAACTAGTACAGCAAAGTTGCGAACTAGTTCGACAAAATGTCCAACTAGTACTGCCAAAGTCTGAACTAGTAGATGACACTGAAGTTTGATATCAAGGATATCTAATAGATGCCCAAAGGGCTTTCCATATACTAATAACTACTACTACTACTACTACTACTCCTACTAATTACTACTACTACTACTACTAATAACTACTACTACTACTACTACTACTACTCCTACTAATAACTACTACTACTACTACTACTAATTACTACTACTACTACTACTACTACTCCTACTAATAACTACTACTACTACTACTACTCCTACTAATAACTACTACTACTACTACTACTACTCCTATTAATAACTACTACTACTACTACTCCTACTAATAACTACTACTACTACTACTACTCCTACTAATAACTACTACTACTACTACTACTACTACTCCTACTAATAACTACTACTACTACTCCTACTAATAACTACTACTACTACTACTACTACTACTCCTACTAATAACTACTACTACTACTACTACTACTACTACTACTCCTACTAATAACTACTACTACTACTACTACTACTACTCCTACTAATAACTACTACTACTACTACTCCTACTAATAACTACTACTACTACTACTCCTACTAATAACTACTACTACTACTACTACTCCTACTAATGACTACTACTACTACTACTACTACTCCTACTAATAACTACTACTACTACTACTACTACTCCTACTAATAACTACTACTACTACTACTACTACTACTACTCCTACTAATAACTACTACTACTACTACTACTACTACTCCTACTAATAACTACTACTACTACTACTCCTACTAATAACTACTACTACTACTACTACTACTACTAATAACTACTACTACTACTACTACTACTCCTACTAATAACTACTACTACTACTACTACTACTAATAACTACTACTACTACTACTACTCCTACTAACTACTACTACTACTACTACTACTCCTACTAATAACTACTACTACTACTACTACTACTCCTACTAATAACTACTACTACTACTACTACTCCTACTAACTACTACTACTACTACTACTACTCCTACTAATAACTACTACTACTACTACTACTACTCCTACTAATAACTACTACTACTACTACTAGTACTAACTACTACTACTACTACTACTACTAATAACTACTACTACTACTACTCCTACTAATAACTACTACTACTACTACTACTACTCCTACTAATAACTACTACTACTACTACTAGTACTAACTACTACTACTACTACTACTACTACTAATAACTACTACTACTACTACTACTACTACTACTCCTACTAATAACTACTACTACTACTACTACTACTACTCCTACTAATAACTACTACTACTACTACTACTAGTACTAACTACTACTACTACTACTACTCCTACTAATAACTACTACTACTACTACTACTACTAATAATAATAATAATAATAATAATAATCCCTACAAAAACAATCGGTTCCTCACACTGTCAGTGCCGGGGGCCCAACGCTCACTGGCCCTAACAGAATGATATAGAACAATACAGACTCTGAGTGAGTCCAGTGTCTTTAGAGATGACTTCCGGTCTGGAGTCACTGCGGAACTTTGTGAAACAACAGAATCTGTTATTAATTTCCTCCGCTGGACTCATTCAGTGCAGTTCTACTAATGACCTGCGGGCGGCAGCAACGCGCCTTTGCTGCGTCCAATCTGCCGCAAACGTCATCAGAAGAAGAACCTCCAGCTGTGACTCGTGACCTCTGACCTGCAGATACCCACGTGGTGTGTGATGGAGGAGAGCAGCAGCAGCAACATGCGGAGCGGACAGACAGAAGAAATGAAAAAGGCCCGAGAAAAGAGCGACAAGAAGAAGAAGAGGAGTAAAGAGGAGGAAGAGCAGGAGGAAGAGGTGACACACGCACACACACACGCGCACACACACTGGAGCGGGACTGGGTGAACTGGTGATGAGGAGCTGGCTGGTGAGGCTAGCTGTTAGCATGCTAACAGGAGTGTAAGAGGAGGCATGAAGCAGCTTAAAATTGTCTTTTTCTCGATGAAGAACTGAATGAACACATAAACATGCTAAAGCGAGCTAAAGACATCCCATAATATCCTGTAAACATCAGTGTTGTTTGTGGGAAAAACAACGTGCTGCAGTTACTCTTCACACCAGACTCCATTCAGAATCTGAACACATCCAGATGTTTTCTCTGGTTGAGACCAGAACCGCAGTGAAGCGGGTTTATCTCAGGACCAGTTCGGCTCTTAGAAAGTCCGCTAGGATGCGTTTTTATAAACTAACAGTGTGAATGTTGTGATCCAGCTGCTGGATGTTTAAAACGCTCAGATCCTGAATGGAGTTCTGTTCTCAAATCATTGCAAAGTTTTCTTGGAAATAGATGAATGTTGACTGAAGTTAAAGGTCGCTGATGTTTCACCGGAAGCAACAGTGTGATTAGCAGCTAGCAGCTAGCTGTGGCTAACTTTATTTACAGAAACATGTGACTTTTAGACAATAACAGAAAACAGTTAAATAAAGAAAACACAGCAGACATGACTTCACTTTCAGTCGGTTGATACTGTCACCATGGCAACAGGACAAAGGTTAAAAATAATTATAATAAAAATAAATAGAAAAATAAGGTAACAAAAGGTAGACAGTCACATTAGAGTTCTTGGAGCTACTAACTGTATATGTTTAATAGTTTGTAAGTTGGACTGATGATATTTTCTATCTTCAGTCACAGTTCAGATGAGAACTTGGTTTTATGGAAGTAAAGTTAATAAGTTGACAATCTGAACTGTCTGGTTTTTAACGTCACATCTTCAGATTCACTGAACGTTTGGTTTCAGTGTTAAAATAATCCTCAATTAGATCATCATCTACTTAATCAAGTAGATGTTTAATTGTTTCTTCAGTTTTACAGAAATCTACATTAGTTATCGAAATCCACAAATCTCCAGATGAATTTGTTGGTTGATATATTGATGATATATATTATATATAATATATTGTATATTAATGATGATATATTGATTATATATAATATATTGATGATATATTGATGATATATTGTATATTACGTATAGTATAAATGGGAGAAGCCATGTTGTTTCCACTCAATGTTAGAAAAGTTCCCTCGTGGAGCAATTTTCATTTTGCTGTAGAAATAATTTCCTACATGTTTATTAGTACATTTGTGACTTTTAATATTCCTGTAACTCTTGCCTCTCGTCAGCTGAAGGGAAGTGGTTCTACACAAAACCTTTTAAAGGTTCTACACAAAACCTTTTAAAGGTTCTACAGCAGGCTAAAGGTTCTATAGGTTCTAAAGGTTCTATAGGTTCTAAAGGTTCTATAGGTTCTATAGGTTCTATAGGTTCTATAGGTTCTATACGGCGCACAGACTCACACCAAACTCCTCTCACAATCCGTCCAGTTTAAGATTAATTTGCTTTTGCTCAAACTGTTATAAACCTGTTCAGACAGTCTGACAAACGTCTCCATGGAAACCACTGTGATAAACCTGTTCAGACAGTCTGACAAACGTCTCCATGGAAACCGCTGTGATAAACCTGTTCAGACAGTCTGACAAACGTCTCCATGGAAACCACTGTGATAAACCTGTTCAGACAGTCTGACAAACGTCTCCATGGAAACCACTGTTATAAACCTGTTCAGACAGTCTGACAAACGTCTCCATGGAAACCACGTCATCAGTGTGTATGTGTTCAGTAACAGCAGCAGACGGAGACGCTGAAGTACAGGCGGCAGGTTTCTGTGTGTTCAGACTTTGATTCTTCTTCAGATCTTCAGCTTCAACAACAAATCATCTGAGGTAGAGGAGGAGGAGGATGAAGATCTGTCAGACAGCGAGGACAGCGTCTTCTCTGGGCTGGAGGATTCTGGGAGTGACAGTGAAGATGATGAAGAGGAAGAGGAGGAGGAGGGATCACATGATGACGACGATGATGATGATGATGAAGATGATGTGAAGGTGGAGCCACAGCAGACTCAGCAGGTAGCGTTTAACCTGTGTGTGTCAGTCTGACAGCCGATTGGCTGGTTGTGATGCACCTGTACAACATATATGTGCTCAGTGTTCTCCTGTGGAACGTCAGCTGTTGTTTCTACGTGCAGACAGAGAAGAAGAAGAAGAAGAAGAAGATGACAGAAACAGCAGAAGAAGAAAAAAAAGAAGACGAGTATGAACACGACTCATCAGACGAAGAGGTGAGATTTTATTTTCTAAAACAACTTGTTGTTCTGTTTTTAACACAGTGGTGGAACGCGTGATGTTCTATTGGGTTCTCTAATGTTCTGTGGATGTTCTCTCATCTTCTTGAATGTTTTGTGAGGTTCTATAATCTATGACGGGGTGTGTCTAACATTCTGTCTGTTCTCTTCATTAGGTTCTAATGTTCAGCTCGGTTCTCCAGGTTTTTATAATGTTCTATCAGGGCCTCAAATGTTCTGTCTGGTCTCTAAAACATTCTCTCCAGATCTGCAATCAGTTATATTCACATTACTCACAAATCTACAAACTACAAACAAAACAACAACAAACTAAAACAATCAGCGAGCAAGACAAGTCACGTACTGTTAATTGTATGAAGAACTCTTATTGTGGTAAAGACTTCCTTCCTGTGAACTGCAGCAGATTTGAGGAGGTTTGTCCCAAACTGGCCTGTGTGGTCAGATAGTAGTTTGCTGCTGAGATACACTACTTGGTCTTAAAAACACTGCGGCTTCTTGTCATTTAAGAAAAAGATCTGAAGACTGGATTGTAATCTGGTCTCTACAGGAAGCCATGACAGAGCTGATCTAGCAGCTTTGTTCTGAGCGATTTGGAGGGTTTTTTGGATCTTTCTTAGCTGCAGATGACCAACTGGACAGCTTGATGTTACAAACCTAGAACATTTCCTGGTTATGGTGATGCTCTTACCCATTTTAGTTACAATGTTCAGTCCACGCAAGTCTAGCATCCAATACAACACCAAGTAACTTAGTCTGTTTTAACTTGTTCTACTGGCTTTGTGATAAGCTTAGTTGAGGATTACTGACCAGCATGTCTAAGTCCAAACACCAAACATTTAGTTTTAGAAATATTCAGCACTAATTTGTTGTTTTACCCACTTGGCCGCTGCTCTGAGCTCCATGTTCAGTACGTAAGCGAGCTCTTGATAGTTTGATGCTGCACTGTACATCTAATACTAATGGGAGATCATTTGTAAATATAGAATATGAGATCCTAAGCAGCTTCCCTGAGGAACCCCACATTGTAAATCTTGCTATCAGAAAAGCAACCATTGAAGAACTCCTGGTCTCCTGGACTGGTAATCCTCCATCCAGGACAAAGCAGTAATTTAACACCATAACACTTGAGTTTTCCAAGGAACAGACAATGATCAGTAACAAATCCAGCGATCTGCTGGTTTCTGTAGCATTCTTCATGGCCGCCAGGTGTTCCGTCTGGTTCTCATAATGTTCTCACAGGTCTTAAACATTCCTTTGGTGTTCCTGATGTTCTCTCAGGTTGCGTAATGTTCAGCTGTTTTCTAATGTTCTCCTTGTTCCCCAGGACATTAGGAACACAGTGGGGAACATTCCCATGGAGTGGTACAAAGACTTCCCTCACATTGGCTACGATCTGGATGGGAAGAAGATCTACAAGCCAATCAGAAACAAGGACGAGCTGGATGACTTCCTGGACAAAATGGAGAACCCTGACTACTGGTGAGCTGCTAGCATGATGCTAACCCCCCCATTTATTTGAACAGGGAATGCTAACAATGCTAATGGCCATCTGTTCCCAGGAGAACGGTCCACGACAAGAAGACAGGAAGTGACATCATCCTGTCAGATGAGCAGGTGGAGCTGGTTAACCGTCTGCAGCGAGGACAGTTTGGAGATGTCACCTTTAACGAGTATCAGGTACGCTCAGGTGCAGCTCCTCTACATCTGTACACATGCTCCATAAATTCTCTGTCCAGGTTCTCAGGAGAACCTTCAAGAACCTGACGGACACCTGCTGATCGATTTTTGTTTTTGTTTCACATCAAATATTCATCACAAAACACCTGAAACTAACTCCTCTTCCTCTTCTTCTCCTTCTTCTTCCCCCTCCTCCTCCTCAGCCCTCGGTGGACTTCTTCAGTAAAGACGTGATGCTTCATCCCGTCACCAACAGACCTGCAGACAAACGCAGCTTCATCCCGTCACTGATCGAGAAGGAGAAGGTAACACAGATGCACCTGTACACCTGTCAGTCATTACCTGTTTGTCATTACCTGTCTGACTCCTCACCTGTCTGTCTCCAGGTGTCTAAACTAGTCCACGCTATAAAGATGGGATGGATCAAACCTCGGCGGGTGGAGGACGACAGTAGGGGGCGGTACTATGACCTTTGGGCCAATGAGGACTCCTCTATTTTAGCCAAGCACCGGATGCATCTGCCTGCTCCCAAAATCCCTCTACCTGGTCACCAGGAGTCCTACAACCCTCCACCTGAGTACCTGTTCACTGAAGAGGAGGTACGTGACCCGTGTAACTGACGGCGTTAACGAGTCGGTACGTGACCCGTGTAACTGACGGCGTTAACGAGTCGGTACGTGACCCGTGTAACTGACGGCGTTAACGAGTCGGTACGTGACCCGTGTAACTGACGGCGTTAACGAGTCAGTACGTGACCCGTGTAACTGACGGCGTTAACGAGTCAGTACGTGACCCGTGTAACTGACGGCGTTAACGAGTCAGTACGTGACCCGTGTAACTGACGGCGTTAACGAGTCAGTACGTGACCCGTGTAACTGACGCCGTTAACGAGTCGGTACGTGACCCGTGTAACTGACGGCGTTAACGAGTCAGTACGTGACCCGTGTAACTGACGCCGTTAACGAGTCGGTACGTGACCCGTGTAACTGACGGCGTTAACGAGTCAGTACGTGACCCGTGTAACTGACGCCGTTAACGAGTCAGTACGTGACCCGTGTAACTGACGCCGTTAACGAGTCGGTACGTGACCTGTGTAACTGACGGGGTTAAACGAGCCGGTATGTGACCTGTGTAACTGACGGCGTTAACGAGCCGGTATGTGACCTGTGTAACTGACGGGGTTAAACGAGCCGGTATGTGACCTGTGTAACTGACGGCGTTAACGAGTCGGTACGTGACCCGTGTAACTGACGCCGTTAACGAGTCGGTACGTGACCCGTGTAACTGACGGCGTTAACGAGTCAGTACGTGACCCGTGTAACTGACGGCGTTAACGAGTCGGTACGTGACCCGTGTAACTGACGGCGTTAACGAGTCGGTACGTGACCCGTGTAACTGACGGCGTTAACGAGTCAGTACGTGACCCGTGTAACTGACGGCGTTAACGAGTCGGTACGTGACCCGTGTAACTGACGGCGTTAACGAGTCGGTACGTGACCTGTGTAACTGACGGGGTTAAACGAGCCGGTATGTGACCCGTGTAACTGACGGCGTTAACGAGCCGGTACGTGACCCGTGTAACTGACGGCGTTAACGAGCCGGTACGTGACCCGTGTAACTGACGGCGTTAACGAGTCGGTACGTGACCTGTGTAACTGACGCCGTTAACGAGTCGGTACGTGACCTGTGTAACTGACGCCGTTAACGAGCCGGTACGTGACCCGTGTAACTGACGGCGTTAACGAGCCGGTACGTGACCCGTGTAACTGACGGCGTTAATGAGTCGGTACGTGACCCGTGTAACTGACGGCGTTAACGAGCCGGTACGTGACCCGTGTAACTGACGGCGTTAACGAGTCGGTACGTGACCCGTGTAACTGACGGCGTTAACGAGTCGGTACGTGACCTGTGTAACTGACGGGGTTAAACGAGCCGGTATGTGACCTGTGTAACTGACGGCGTTAACGAGTCGGTACGTGACCCGTGTAACTGACGGCGTTAACGAGTCGGTACGTGACCCGTGTAACTGACGGCGTTAACGAGTCGGTACGTGACCCGTGTAACTGACGGCGTTAACGAGTCGGTACGTGACCTGTGTAACTGACGGGGTTAAACGAGCCGGTATGTGACCTGTGTAACTGACGGCGTTAACGAGCCGGTACGTGACCCGTGTAACTGACGGCGTTAACGAGTCGGTACGTGACCCGTGTAACTGACGGGGTTAACGAGTCGGTACGTGACCTGTGTGACAGACGGGGTTAACGAGCCGGTATGTGACCTGTGTAACTGACGGGGTTAACCTTTGAACTTAACCTGTCTGTCTCTCTCTCCACCTGTCTGTCTGCAGCGGGCTCTGTGGGAGCAGCAGGATCCATCAGACAGAAAGGTTCCATTTGTTCCACAGAGGTTCTCCAGTCTCCGTCAAGTTCCTGCATTTCCTCGTTTCATCCACGAGCGATTTGAGCGCTGCCTCGACCTTTACCTGTGTCCCCGTCAGAGGAAGATGAGGGTAACACACCAGCAGCCAATCAGAGCACAGGACTCTCTATGCAGGTAGACAGGATCATTAACCCGTCTGTCTTTCTGCAGGTAAATGTGAATCCAGAAGATCTGATTCCAAAACTTCCCAAACCCAAAGACCTGCAGCCATTTCCCACCACACAGTCTCTGGTACGTATATACACCTGTACCTGTATCTGTCTGCCTGTGTTTAACTGTGTCTACCTGTGTCTACCTGTGTTTACCTTTGTCTACCTGTGTTTACCTGTGTTTACCTGTGTTTAACTGTGTCTACCTGTGTTTACCTTTGTTTACCTGTGTTTAACCGTGTTTACCTTTGTCTACCTGTGTTTACCTTTGTTTACCTTTGTTTAACTGTGTTTACCTGTGTTTAACTGTGTTTACCTGTGTTTAACTGTGTTTACCTGTGTTTAACTGTGTCTACCTGTGTTTACCTGTGTCTACCTGTGTTTACCTTTGTCTACCTGTGTTTACCTGTGTTTACCTGTGTCTACCTGTGTTTACCTTTGTCTACCTGTGTTTAACCGTGTTTACCTGTGTCTACCTGTGTTTACCTGTGTGTTCACCTGTGTGTTCAGGTGTATCGGGGTCACAGCGGTCTGGTTCGGTCCATCAGTGTGTCTCCATCAGGACAGTGGCTTGCATCAGGTAACTCACCTTTCAATCAAAACATCCTCACCATGAGGGAACACCTGTTACCTGCACGTCAGGTGTGCTTATATTATGTGTGTGTTTGTGTGTGTGTGTGTAGGCAGTGATGACGGCTCCGTCAGGTTCTGGGAGGTGTGTTCGTCTCGCTGTATGAAGACAGTCCAAGTGGGCGGAGCTGTGAAGAGCGTCACCTGGAACCCCAACCCGTCTGTCTGTCTGCTGGCTGTCGCCCTGTAAGGACCCGTCTCTGTCTCTGATGACCCGTCTCTCTCTCTGATGACCCGTCTCTGTCTCTGATGACCTGTCTCTCTCTGATGACCCGTCTCTCTCTCTGATGACCCGTCTCTCTCTGATGACCCGTCTCTCTCTCTGATGACCCGTCTCTCTCTGATGACCCGTCTCTCTCTGATGACCCGTCTCTCTCTCTGATGACCCGTCTCTGTCCCTGATGACCCGTTTCTCTCTCTGGTGACCCATCTCAGTCTCTGATGACCTGTCTCTCTCTCTGATGACCCGTCTCTCTCTCTGATGACCCGTCTCTGTCCCTGATGACCCGTCTCTGTCCCTGATGACCCGTCTCTGTCTCTGATGACCTGTTGATGACCCTTCTCTCTCTCTGATGACCTGTCTCTGTCTCTGATGACCCTTCTCTGTCTCTGATGACCCGTCTCTCTCTCTGGTGACCCGTCTCTGTCTCTGATGACCTGTCTCTCTCTCTCTCTCTGTCCTGCAGGAACTCTGTGGTGTTGATCCTGTCTCCCTCTCTAGCAGACAAACAGGTAGTCTCAGCGTCAGAGCGTCTTCTGGTTGGTCAGCAGGAAGCAGAGTCTACAGAGGGGGAGGGGCCGGTCACCTGGAGTGAGGCTGAAGGGGAGGAACTTAATCAGGGGATACGCCTGAAAATACATCATCCCAAAGTGAGATCAAAAACACGATTGATTGATTATAGACATATGATCAGTGACAGACTGATCAATTAACTGGTCAGTCATTGAACTACACTAACTGATCTGTCTTGATCCCCTCAGGCTGTCCACCAGGTGGAGTGGCATGCTAAAGGTGACTACTTGGCGTCCGTAATGCCGGATCACTCGAGCCACCTGCAGGTGTTCATCCACCAGGTGAGCAAGAGGCGGAGCCAGAACCCCTTCAGGAAGAACAAAGGTCTAGTTCAGTGCGTATCCTTCCACCCCATCAGGCCCTACTTCTTTGTGGCAACGCAGCGCTCTGTCCGGATCTACAATCTGGTGAAGCAGGAGATGACCAAGAAGCTCCAGGCCAACTCCAAGTGGATCTCCAGCATGGCCATCCACCCCGGAGGTGACCAAAGTGACATAACACCAAACTCACCATAACACCGAACTGACCGTAACACCGAACTGACCGTAACACGAACTGACCGTAACACCGAAATGACCGTTACACCGAACTGACCGTAACACCGAACTGACCGTAACACCGAACTGACGTAACACGAACTGACCGTAACACCGAACTGACCGTAACACCGAACTGACCGTAACACGAACTGACCGTTATACCGAACTGACCGTTACACCGAACTGACGTAACACGAACTGACGGTTACACCGAACTGACCGTTACACCGAACTGACGTAACACCGAACTGACGTAACACCGAACTGACGTAACACGAACTGACGTAACACGAACTGACGTAACACCGAACTGACGTAACACCGAACTGACCGTAACACGAACTGACGTTACACCGAACTGACCGTAACACCGAACTGACGTAACACCGAACTGACGTAACACGAACTGACGTAACACGAACTGACGTAACACGAACTGACCGTTACACCGAACTGACGTAACACCGAACTGACGTAACACCGAACTGACGTAACACGAACTGACGTAACACGAACTGACGTTACACCGAACTGACCGTAACACCGAACTGACGTAACACGAACTGACCGTTACACCGAACTGACGTAACACCGAACTGACGTAACACGAACTGACCGTTACACCGAACTGACCGTTACACCGAACTGACGTAACACGAACTGACGTAACACGAACTGACCGTTACACCGAACTGACCGTAACACCGAACTGACGTAACACCGAACTGACCGTAACACCGAACTGACGTAACACGAACTGACGTAACACGAACTGACCGTTACACCGAACTGACGTAACACCGAACTGACGTAACACCGAACTGACGTAACACCGAACTGACCGTTACACGAACTGACCGTTACACGAACTGACGTAACACGAACTGACGTAACACGAACTGACCGTTACACCGAACTGACGTAACACGAACTGACGTAACACGAACTGACGTAACACGAACTGACCGTTACACCGAACTGACGTAACACGAACTGACGTAACACGAACTGACGTAACACGAACTGACCGTTACACCGAACTGACCGTTACACCGAACTGACCGTAACACCGAACTGACGTAACACGAACTGACGTAACACCGAACTGACGTAACACCGAACTGACGTAACACCGAACTGACCGTTACACCGAACTGACGTAACACCGAACTGACCGTAACACCGAACTGACGTAACACGAACTGACGTAACACGAACTGACGTAACACGAACTGACCGTTACACCGAACTGACGTAACACGAACTGACGTAACACGAACTGACGTAACACGAACTGACCGTTACACCGAACTGACCGTTACACCGAACTGACCGTAACACCGAACTGACGTAACACGAACTGACGTAACACCGAACTGACGTAACACCGAACTGACGTAACACCGAACTGACCGTTACACCGAACTGACGTAACACCAAACTGACGTTACACTGAACTGACCGTAACACGAACTGACCGTTACACCGAACTGACCGTAACACCGAACTGACGTAACACCGAACTGACGTAACACCGAACTGACCGTTACACCGAACTGACGTAACACGAACTGACCGTTACACCGAACTGACCGTTACACCGAACTGACGTAACACCGAACTGACCGTTACACCGAACTGACGTAACACCGAACTGACGTAACACGAACTGACGTAACACGAACTGACCGTAACACCGAACTGACGTAACACGAACTGACGTAACACGAACTGACGTAACACGAACTGACGTAACACGAACTGACCGTTACACCGAACTGACCGTTACACCGAACTGACCGTAACACCGAACTGACGTAACACGAACTGACGTAACACGAACTGACCGTAACACCGAACTGACGTAACACGAACTGACGTAACACGAACTGACGTAACACGAACTGACCGTTACACCGAACTGACGTAACACCGAACTGACGTAACACCGAACTGACGTAACACGAACTGACGTTACACCGAACTGACCGTTACACCGAACTGACGTAACACCGAACTGACGTAACACGAACTGACGTAACACGAACTGACCGTTACACCGAACTGACGTAACACCGAACTGACGTAACACGAACTGACCGTTACACCGAACTGACGTAACACCGAACTGACGTAACACGAACTGACGTAACACGAACTGACGTAACACGAACTGACCGTTACACCGAACTGACCGTTACACCGAACTGACGTAACACCGAACTGACGTAACACCGAACTGACGTAACACCGAACTGACGTAACACGAACTGACGTTACACCGAACTGACCGTTACACCGAACTGACGTAACACCGAACTGACGTTACACCGAACTGACGTAACACGAACTGACGTAACACGAACTGACCGTTACACCGAACTGACGTAACACCGAACTGACGTAACACGAACTGACCGTTACACCGAACTGACGTAACACGAACTGACGTAACACGAACTGACCGTTACACCGAACTGACCGTTACACCGAACTGACCGTAACACCGAACTGACGTAACACGAACTGACGTAACACGAACTGACGTAACACGAACTGACGTAACACGAACTGACCGTTACACCGAACTGACCGTTACACCGAACTGACCGTAACACCGAACTGACGTAACACGAACTGACCGTTACACCGAACTGACGTTACACCGAACTGACGTAACACCGAACTGACGTAACACCGAACTGACGTAACACCGAACTGACGTTACACCGAACTGACGTTACACCGAACTGACCGTTACACCGAACTGACCGTTACACCGAACTGACGTAACACCGAACTGACGTAACACGAACTGACCGTTACACCGAACTGACGTAACACCGAACTGACGTAACACGAACTGACCGTTACACCGAACTGACGTAACACCGAACTGACCGTAACACCGAACTGACGTAACACGAACTGACGTAACACGAACTGACCGTTACACCGAACTGACGTAACACCGAACTGACGTAACACCGAACTGACCGTTACACGAACTGACGTAACACGAACTGACGTAACACGAACTGACCGTAACACGAACTGACCGTTACACCGAACTGACGTAACACGAACTGACGTAACATGAACTGACCGTTACACCGAACTGACGTAACACGAACTGACGTAACACGAACTGACCGTTACACCGAACTGACGTAACACGAACTGACGTAACACGAACTGACGTAACACGAACTGACCGTTACACCGAACTGACCGTTACACCGAACTGACGTAACACGAACTGACCGTTACACCGAACTGACCGTTACACCGAACTGACGTAACACGAACTGACGTAACACCGAACTGACCGTTACACCGAACTGACGTTACACTGAACTGACCGTAACACGAACTGACCGTTACACCGAACTGACCGTAACACCGAACTGACGTAACACCGAACTGACGTAACACCGAACTGACCGTTACACCGAACTGACGTTACACCGAACTGACGTAACACGAACTGACCGTTACACCGAACTGACCGTTACACCGAACTGACGTAACACCGAACTGACGTTACACGAACTGACGTAACACGAACTGACGGTAACACGAACTGACCGTTACACCGAACTGACGTAACACGAACTGACCGTTACACCGAACTGACCGTTACACCGAACTGACCGTAACACCGAACTGACGTAACACGAACTGACGTAACACGAACTGACGTAACACCGAACTGACGTAACACCGAACTGACGTAACACCGAACTGACGTTACACTGAACTGACCGTAACACGAACTGACCGTTACACCGAACTGACCGTAACACCGAACTGACGTAACACGAACTGACGTAACACGAACTGACGTAACACGAACTGACCGTTACACCGAACTGACCGTTACACCGAACTGACGTAACACGAACTGACGTAACACCGAACTTACGTAACACCGAACTGACCGTTACACCGAACTGACCGTTACACCGAACTGACCGTTACACCGAACTGACGTAACACGAACTGACGTAACACCGAACTGACGTAACACCGAACTGACGTAACACGAACTGACGTAACACGAACTGACCGTAACACCGAACTGACGTAACACGAACTGACGTAACACGAACTGACCGTAACACCGAACTGACGTAACACGAACTGACGTAACACCGAACTGACGTAACACGAACTGACGTAACACGAACTGACCGTTACACCGAACTGACCGTAACACGAACTGACGTAACACCGAACTGACGTAACACCGAACTGACCGTTACACCGAACTGACCGTAACACGAACTGACGTAACACCGAACTGACCGTTACACCGAACTGACCGTAACACGAACTGACGTAACACCGAACTGACGTAACACGAACTGACCGTTACACCGAACTGACGTAACACGAACTGACGTAACACCGAACTGACCGTTACACCAAACCAACATCTCTGTGAAGGTTTGGAGCTTCTGTCTCACCCGTCTCTCTCTGTGCAGGTGATCATGTGATCTGTGGGAGTTACGACTGTAGGCTGAGCTGGTTCGACCTTGACCTCTCAACCAAACCTTACAAGATGTTACGGTATGTACCTGTCAATCAAATATCACAGAGCACTTTGGTATTGATTATTGATGCTATATTGATTGTTCTGACCGTCTGTAGTTCTATTGATCATATTGATGGTATTGATCACCCCCTTTCTGCAGGCACCATAAGAAAGCAGTGAGGGGCGTGGCTTATCACAGACTATACCCGCTGTTCGCTTCAGCTTCCGACGACGGATCTGTGATCGTTTGTCACGGGACCGTTTACAAGTAACTCACACACACACACACACACACACACACACAATGTAACAGTTTGATTCAGCAGACGCTTTTATCCACAGCGACGTTCATCTCAGAGCTGATGCAACACAAGCAGGATCTAGTCAGGAGTAAACAATGTGAGGAAGTGCCGTAACGTTAAGTTCAGGTCCGATGGAACGTCGGTACTAACAGGCAGTGCATCGACTGCATAGAGCAGATAATAGTTATTGCATTTATTTTTTATTTTATAAGTCCATCAGGTGAGAGGTGTTTGTGAAAGAGCTGGTCTTTAGTCTTTTCTTAAAGATTGAAAGGGACTCTGTGGATCGAACAGAGTTTGGTAACTCGTTCCACCACCGGGGACCTACAGAGGAGTCCAGCTGGTGACTGAGGGCCCTGTTGTGGTACCCAGCGCTTGTGAGAAAATCGGTGGCGGACCCCAGGAAATTTAGCGAGTGGATACTGGTAGAGGTATGGATGGGGCGGCGGTACAATTTCAATGAAGCCCCATGTGACGTAAGAAGGGGCATCAAATCTGAATGGCTTGTTGAATCACAAGAGTACAGAGCAAACCAGCCCACAGCAGCCTGACTGGGTGGTTAGTAGGCACATCAGAGACCCAAATACATACACACAAGCACTGAAAAAGGTGAGTTTTTCATAATATGGCCCCTTTAATGACTGTGTGCTCAGGTATTTGTGATAGGAAGGGTGCAGGAGTGAAACAGGTCTGTGAGTGTAGGGACGCCACAGTGAGGAAATTTTCCCACTGACTAATAAACTCGTGACAACACCTGTGTTACCTTTTACAAAATAAGATAATCATCAATGACGCTCATCCATAGAGCGCTTACTTTGATCTTTAACATTAGACTTTTAGTTTAGCTCTTCCCTGATTTCAGAGTTAGTGACGGCGGGCTTCAGGCTGCTGCCAGCCGGTCGTCCTCCCCGTACAGCCGGACCGCCGCTTAGAACCAGAACCGGACCAACTCACCTGCCGTCCGGACAGAGAGACACTGAGAGCAGCTGAGCAGGCAGAGAGAGCGGGAGAGTTGCTGCGAAAACGAGCACCGAGACCTGGAGAGACATGAGAGCAGCTAACAGCTAACAGCTAACAGCTGGCGTTACGCTTGTTTACAGCAGCGAGACGGAGAACAGACGTCTCACTCTGATACTTTTTGCTGCTGCTGCTGCTGCAGACACTCCCGCAGCAGTTTATAATTGTAGCGTCTGTTGTCCGACTAGGTATTGATAACACACTCAATACTTTAAAGATTTTTTCACTTGATGAACGTGGGCACTGATTCATGAAAATGAAATAAATGGGTTTGTCTCTATAGAAAAAAGCAAACTATGGTGATGTAATCGACGTCCCAACACCGTGTAACATCGACCACCGTGGAAAGACTAGTTGAGTGCAGGTTTCTGGAGCAGCAGGGTGACTCGAGCTCGCTGAAATGCGGCGGGAAAACAGCTGTTGTAAGTGAGGAGTTGATGATGTGTGTGACTGCGGGGTTTAGACCCTCCTCGGTCAGAGGGGAGCATGAGGAGAGTGAGACCTGCTCGCTGGCAGCTGCAGACTGGGTTGGTCAGTTTCAGAGAACTGGTTACTGATGGCAGAGACCTTACCAGTAAAGAACGAGGTGAACATGTGAGCAGAGTGCAGGGAGGAGGAGGATTAGAACATTTCCAGAGTGTCTGTGGCTCCACAAATCTGGTTCTTAGTTTTTAAACTGGAGCAGAATGATGCTGCTAGAAGACCTGATAGTCACTGAGGTTTACACCATTATCACAAACACACACACACACACACACACACACACATATATACACACCCACACACACACACACTCACTGATACAGACACTAACCTGTCTGTCTGTCTGTCTGTCTGTCTGTCTGTCTGTCTCTCAGTGACCTGCTGCAGAACCCGCTGATTGTTCCGGTGAAGGTTCTTAAAGGTCATGTGACGACTCATGACCTTGGCGTTCTGGATGTGACCTTTCACCCCACACAGCCGTGGATCTTCTCGTCGGGAGCTGACGCCACCATCCGCCTCTTCACCTAGCAACCTGTCAGCCATCCGGTTGCTAGGAAACCAGCTGATGTCTGTGTGTGTTTTTAATTAAACTGAACGTTTCTCAACTCTTTGTCTTGTTTGTTCCATTAGAAGAATTTCTGTTTTTGGCACAAACTGAAGCAGGAACACGAAATATAATATGTGTGTATATTTTATATACATCAGTCAGCAGTTCGTCTTTGAGACGTCAAGATTTTACTAAAAAGAAGAAAACTGAATCTCTTCACTGTAAATCAACACGTTCAATATTCACATAAACTCATTAAATAAAGTTTCTGTTCCAACGTCACAAAACGTTCATAAACGTCTAAACCGGATGTGTGTTTGATGTCTGCTGTTGCCATGGTGATTCAGGACTCCACCTCTGCTGTTTGTTGTTGTTTCTACTTCCGGTCAGTTCAGATGCGGACTGTCCGCAGGACTAATTTCCTTCCGGTTCAGATTCTCCAAATAAAACAAAGTAAAGCCTGCTGTTAAAGTTCAGGATCAGAAGTCCTGATCAAACTCATCGATTGAAGTCAAGCTTTTACTGTGAAAGAGCATCATCGTCGTCATCATCATCATCATCATCATCATCATCATCATCAAGCTTCAGTAATTATACTTCATTTAACACGCTTCTGGATATGACGTCATGTACGTGTTTCCGACGGAGTGTTTTCGGTGGGACACCAACATGGCGCCGGAAGACAGAATCACACCGAGCCGCGAAAACTGCATTTATACACACTGCTACTGGCAAGTACTACAAATACTGCTAATACTGCTACTGGCAAGTACTACAAATACTGCTAACACTGCTACTGGCAAGTACTACAAATACTGCTAACACTGCTACTGGCAAGTACTACAAATACTGCTAACACTGCTACTGGCAAGTACTACAAATACTGCTAACACTGCTACTGGCAAGTACTACAAATACTGCTAATACTTTTTCTGGCAAGTACTACAAATACTGCTAACACTGCTACTGGCAAGTACTACAAATACTGCTAACACTGCTACTGGCAAGTACTACAAATACTGCTAACACTGCTACTGGCAAGTACTACAAATACTGCTAATACTGCTACTGGCAAGTACTACAAATACTGCTAATACTGCTACTGGCAAGTACTACAAATACTGCTAATACTGCTACTGGCAAGTACTACAAATACTGCTAACACTGCTACTGGCAAGTACTACAAATACTGCTAACACTGCTACTGGCAAGTACTACAAATACTTCTAATACTGCTACTGGCAAGTACTACAAATACTGCTAACACTGCTACTGGCAAGTACTACAAATACTGCTAACACTGCTACTGGCAAGTACTACAAATACTGCTAATACTGCTACTGGCAAGTACTACAAATACTGCTAACACTGCTACTGGCAAGTACTACAAATACTGCTAACACTGCTACTGGCAAGTACTACAAATACTGCTAATACTGCTACTGGCAAGTACTACAAATACTGCTAATACTGCTACTGGTAAATATTGACTCAAAATAAGAACAGAAATGTGAACAAAGGAAGGTGGAACACAGGTTCTACCAACTGGTTCTACTAACAGGTTCTACCAACTGGTTCTACTAACAGGTTCTAGTAACTGGTTCTACTAACTGGTTCTACTAACTGGTTCTACTAACAGGTTCTACTAACTGGTTCTACTAACTGGTTCTACTAACTGGTTCTACCAACTGGTTCTACTAACAGGTTCTACTAACTGGTTCTACTAACAGGTTCTAGTAACTGGTTCTAGTAACTGGTTCTACTAACTGGTTCTACCAACTGGTTCTACTAACAGGTTCTACCAACTGGTTCTACTAACAGGTTCTAGTAACTGGTTCTACTAACTGGTTCTACTAACAGGTTCTAGTAACTGGTTCTACTAACTGGTTCTACTAACTGGTTCTAGTAACTGGTTCTACTAACTGGTTCTACTAACTGGTTCTACTGTTCTTGTTCTGCAGTGAGGAAAATGTTTGGAAACTCTGTGAGTTTGTCAGAACGGAGAGAACTGCTCCACTGGACCAAGTGTTTGCGGTTTTCATCTCTAATGAGAACAGAATGGTAAGAACTCACAGGAGAACATTTAGAGAACATTTAGAGAACATCTCTCCATCTCTGCCAGGTCCTAGAGAATACCTGTCAGGTTCTTTGAGGTTCTTCAAAGCATCTGTCAGGTTCTAGAAGATATCTGCAGGTTCTATAAACCATCAGTCAAGTTCTATAAAACATCTGCAGGTTCTATAAAACATCAGTCAAGTTCTATAAAACATCTGCAGGTTCTATAAAACATCTGCAGGTTCTGTAAAACATCTGCAGGTTCTATAAAACATCTGCAGGTTCTATAAAACATCTGCAGGTTCTATAAAACATCAGTCAAGTTCTATAAAACATCTGCAGGTTCTATAAAACATCTGCAGGTTCTATAAAACATCAGTCAAGTTCTATAAAACATCTGCAGGTTCTATAAAACATCAGTCAAGTTCTATAAAACATCTGCAGGTCCTATAAAACATCTGCAGGTTCTATAAAACATCAGTCAAGTTCTATAAAACATCTGCAGGTTCTATAAAACATCTGCAGGTTCTATAAAACATCAGTCAAGTTCTATAAAACATTGGTCAGGTTCTATAAAACATCTGCAGGTTCTATAAAACATCTGCAGGTTCTATAAAACATCTGCAGGTTCTATAAAACATCAGTCAAGTTCTATAAAACATCAGTCAGGTTCTATAAAACATCAGTCAAGTTCTATAAAACATCTGCAGGTTCTATAAAACATCTGCAGGTTCTATAAAACATCTGCAGGTTCTATAAAACATTGGTCAGGTTCTATAAAACATCTGCAGGTTCTATAAAACATCAGTCAAGTTCTATAAAACATCTGCAGGTTCTATAAAACATCAGTCAAGTTCTATAAAACATCTGCAGGTTCTATAAAACATCTGCAGGTTCTATAAAACATCTGCAGGTTCTATAAAACATCAGTCAAGTTCTATAAAACATCAGTCAGGTTCTATAAAACATCAGTCAAGTTCTATAAAACATCTGCAGGTTCTATAAAACATCTGCAGGTTCTATAAAACATCTGCAGGTTCTATAAAACATTGGTCAGGTTCTATAAAACATCTGCAGGTTCTATAAAACATCAGTCAAGTTCTATAAAACATCTGCAGGTTCTATAAAACATTGGTCAGGTTCTATAAAACATTGGTCAGGTTCTATAAAACATCAGTCAAGTTCTATAAAACATCAGTCAAGTTCTATAAAACATCAGTCAGGTTCTATAAAACATCTGCAGGTTCTATAAAACATCTGCAGGTTCTATAAAACATCAGTCAAGTTCTATAAAACATCTGCAGGTTCTATAAAACATCTGCAGGTTCTATAAAACATCTGCAGGTTCTATAAAACATTGGTCAGGTTCTATAAAACATCTGCAGGTTCTATAAAACATCTGCAGGTTCTATAAAACATCAGTCAAGTTCTATAAAACATCTGCAGGTTCTATAAAACATTGGTCAGGTTCTATAAAACATCTGTAGGTTCTATAAAACATTGGTCAGGTTCTATAAAACATCAGTCAAGTTCTATAAAACATCAGTCAGGTTCTATAAAACATCTGTAGGTTCTATAAAACATTGGTCAGGTTCTATAATGTTTTTTAAACATGGGCTGAAATGTTCTCCGCTTGTTCTCCATCAGGTTCCTTTGTGGAAGCAGAAGTCGGGACATGGAGACCAGCCGGTGATCTGGGTCTGTGATGTCATTGAGTGTTAGCTGTGATGTCACTGAGTGTTAGCTGTGATGTCACTGATACTAACAGCTGTGATGTCATCGTGTACCTGCAGGATTACCACGTGGTTCTGCTGCAGGTCAGCGGGCCGGAAGCTCTAGTTTATGATCTGGACTCTGTGATGTCGTTTCCCTGCAGCCTGAAGCTGTATGCCGCCCACGCCCTGCGCTCTGACCGCGGCATCAAACCAGCGTACCACAGGTAACACACACCTGAACACCTGAACACCACAGGTAACACACACCTGAACACCACAGGTAACACACACCTGAACACCACAGGTAACACACACCTGAACACTACAGGTAACACACACCTGAACACCACAGGTAACACACACCTGAACACTACAGGTAACACACACCTGAACACTACAGGTAACACACACCTGAACACTACAGGTAACACACACCTGAACACCTGAACACCACAGGTAACACACCTGAACACCTGAACACCACAGGTAACACACACCTGAACACTACAGGTAACACACACCTGAACACTACAGGTAACACACACCTGAACACCACAGGTAACACACCTGAACACCTGAACACCACAGGTAACACACACCTGAACACTACAGGTAACACACACCTGAACACTACAGGTAACACACACCTGAACACCACAGGTAACACACCTGAACACCACAGGTAACACACACCTGAACACCTGAACACCACAGGTAACACACCTGAACACCTGAACACCACAGGTAACACACACCTGAACACCTGAACACCACAGGTAACACACACCTGAACACCTGAACACTACAGGTAACACACACCTGAACACCTGAACACCACAGGTAACACACCTGAACACCTGAACACCACAGGTAACACACACCTGAACACCTGAACACCACAGGTAAAACACTGAGAGCAGTTGCTGGACTGAGCCTCCAGGTGCATTGTGGGATTGACCATTGATTGGTTATTTGCTATGTCAGCTGATCACCTGTCTGCCCTCTGATAGGAGGCTGCGTGTCGTACCTGCGGACAGTTACTTGATGAATTTCGCCTCCGATCGGTCGCACATGAAGGACGCCGACGGGTCGTGGAGGATGCCCCCCCCATCCTACCCCCCCATACAAACCACAGGTCACATGTCAGCTGTAACACTACACCTGTTTACCTCTGACCTCTTCATGATGTCATCCTAATGATGCGTTTCCTTCTCAGACTCTCAGATGAACCTGGACGACTTCATCAGCATGGAGCCCGCCGTCGGCTGGGGGAGCGTCTACAGTCTGCACGAGTTCGTGCAGCGCTACGCCGGGAGCTCCTCGTCATCATCGTCGTCATCTTCGTCTTCAGCAGCAGCAGTAGCGACATCATCGTAGCTGTGACATCATCGTAGCTGTGACATCATCGTAGCTGTGCAGCTGCAGATGTGAACAGCTTGTTCTTTAAATGAACTCTCGATTTCATGTTTAAAGATCCTCCAGATGTGTTTTAAGACATTTTTAAAAGACTCTACGTCCAATAATAATTTAGTCCGACATTGTTTTTCCACAAAAAGTTCAGTGACCTCATTGAACTCTGAGATCATCGTCTCCTCCTTCATGTACAAACCCAGAATCTGTGAATCTGTAACAGTTTTCCTGCTGGACTCCAGATGTTCCTCCGTCACTGTTAAGTTCATTCTAAGTGTTCGTGACATCACACTGTGTCAGTTACATACTGAACTATGATTGGCTCCAAACTAGTTATGATGTCATAAATCCTGCAGGTACGTCCAGGTGTTAAACTCAGAGAAACTTTCAGAACAAACTCTGTACAGAGAAGAAGAAACAAACATCCGACTGAAGGAAGAAGAAGAGAAACGCTGAGCAGCAGCTTCAGTCTCTCAGCTCAGAGACGATTCATCAACAGAAACTTTGATGAAAACAAAATAAAATCACTTTTTCAAACAGAACTTGTGATGAAATGAACTACCGAATGTTTAAAGTTTCACTGAAGGAGAATCTGTGGAAAGATTCAACAGACGCACTCTGAAGTTCACTCAGATTAAAAAAAGGAACAAATTTACAATAAATTCAATTCAGATTAAATAAAGTTGTGATGAAAGCAGAAGATATAATTATTATCTACAGTTATTCACAGAGCGTCTGATGAACGGCTGCTGAGATCCGATCACAGACGACTCAAAGCAAAATGTCGCGGTCGGATGTTTAGATGCTTCACCACCACCAGGTTGTGGGGGGGGGGGGGGGGGTCAGCTCAGACATGCAGACATGAACATGTGACGACATGAGGTCACAGAGCGAACATCCAGCGAGGAGTAAACGCATCATCGGGGCGAGAGAGTAACGCAGGACACATCATCTCTTCTTCTGTGAAATCCAGTCAAAGCGTTTCTAGTAACTTAATGTTCAGTGATGTTGTTATCAGATTGTGTTTATTACATATTCATGCATTAAATATGCTATAATGTGTTCAGTAAAATAAGGTAAAAACATTGTCTGTACCCAGATGATGTGATATCTGCCGTCTCTTCTGATGTGACATATATGGATAACATGTTAAAGTGAAAACATCGTCCCAAGATTTTAAAAGACAAACATAAAGAAAGACATTCAACATAAAAACTAAACAATCCTAAAATCCAAACACATCACCAATAATCAATAAGAAATAATATCGGACAGCTGAAGTAGCAGAGTATGAACCTGTTGTTCCATAAATACGTCCTGTAAGCTCGTCTCATGTTGAACATCTGGATGTGTAGAATCAGCTTCTGTTCTCCTCTTAGCTGTGCTGAATTCATCACTAACATTACAGTTAATAAATACTGAATAATAAGTTTACCTCAAACCGCTGAACCAATCAGAATCAAACTGGAATGAGTATAAAACGATGTCAAGATGGTGTCACGTTACTCTAATGCTCATCATATCTAGATCAATATATCTCTTTCTATATCTGTGTGTGTGTGTATGTGTGTTCATGGACAAAATTATTGGTACCCTTTAGATGTTGTGAGAAATAATTGATCTGTAGTGATACTTTAAGCAGACTATTGAGTTTTAATTAGTATCACAGCTGTTTTCAGTCTTATAATCACTCAGCAGCCAGTGACTCTGCTGTTTGTGCATCACACTGAACATTGAAAACAGGAAAACTAGAGACGGTCTGAAGACATTAGAGAAAAGGTAACAGCCAAACAAGTAAAGGTTACAAGATCATCTCCAAACAGCTCGATGTTCCTGTGACCACTGCTGCCGATATTATGAAGAAGTTTAACTCTGATGGAGCTGCAGCCGACATCTCTGGACGTGGTCACAAGAGGAAAACTGTTTGAATGGTGGAGAAAGAACCAAAGAAAACTTCAATACAGATCCAAGCTGATCTTCAAGTTCAAGGTACAATAGTTTCACTGTCTGAATGAAAATGGGCTCCGTGGTAGAAGACCCAGGAAGACCCCACTTCTAAGAGGGAGACGCAACAAAGTCAGACTGGACTTTACTAAAATGCATGTTGACAAGCCGCAGTCCTTCTGGGAGAATGTGCTTTGGACAGATGAAAGTAAACTAGAGCTTTTTGGTAAATCACACCGACCCAGAAGAAAAGATGAAGCCTTCAAAGAAAAGAACAGCATGTCTACTGTGAAACATGGAGGATGTTGCTTTGCTGCTTCGTGAATCTGTGCAGCACAATGAAATCACAAGACTATCAAGGCATTTTGGAGCGAAACATGCAGCTCAGTGTCAGAAAGCTGAGTCTTCGGTCATGAGTCTTCCAGCAGGATAATGACCCCAAACATACATCAGAATAGCGGCTGCTATGAGTCCTGATCTGAATCTGTTGAACATCTGTGGAAAGAGCTGAAACCTGCAGCTGGGAGACGGCAGCCATCAAACCTGAGAGAACTGGAGCAGTTTGATCAAGAAGAGGCTGAACTACCAGTGAAGAAGAGTAGAAACCTTATTCAGACTCACAGAAAGAGCTTGACTGCAGTTATTGCCTCCAAAGGCTGAGCTACTAAATATTAAGTTATTTTTGGCTATTTTCATTTGTTTTATTGTATTAAATAATATGTTGTAAATCAAAAGCAAAGTTTCAGTTATATTCAATGTCAAATAAAGAATGATGGATCACAGATACTTCTGTCAGTTTCAACTTAATGCAGAGAAAATTTAGTTGTTTTTTTGTTTTTTTAAAGGTGGAAGGGAACCGATATATTCAGCCAGTCTGTATATGTGTGTGTTGCTGCCAGCAAATATAAATCTGTATCTATATCTCTATCTATTATTTATATATACATATGTATATACACATATATGACGTCAGACGTTCAGTGTTGTTGGAGGAATTCGGAATTCGTGACGTCACAGACATTTACACACACAGAGGGCGGGGCTTACCCACACACACGAAGCAGCTGCTGCAGACTGTTGTTGTTCAGCTCGGCATCAGCAGCTAACGGCTAACAGCTAACAACTAAATCTACCTGTGGACATGTTGTCAGAAGCTCGCGCTGCTCACCACACACCTGGATAGCACAGTTAGCTCGGGTCAGCTCGGTGTAACCCGGGAGGACGTTAGCTCCGTTAGCATGTTCCAGCTACTCGGCCAGTGTTGTTACTGTTAGCTCCGTTAGCTGTTAGCTTCTGATGATCTGTCTCAGAGAAGCAGCCAGTTAGCCTGGCAGCTAAAGTTAGCTTCTTATTGAACACAGATCCAATAGTTTCCGTCATGATTCGCTGTGTTCACACTGAGCTGAGATGTTGCTGTAATGTCTTTTATGCTAACAGCTGGTCGGAGCTAGCGTTAGCTGTTAGCCGGAGCTAGCCGCAGGCAGATGTCTTTGTTCCACCAGACGTTAGCTTAGCTTAGCATAGTTAGCATAGATAGATTATAGCAGAGAGGACAGTTATTGTGTGTGTAGCAGATGCTAAGCTAACAGAGCTCAGCTGGGTTTTATTAGATTAGTGGTGACATGCAGCTGTTAGCTCCTCCAGCTGCTGCTGTGTAGTGACCTTCATCACCTTCATCATCATCATCAGTGCTATTATGGCCCTCAGAGCCGCCTGCAGGCAGAGCCGCTCAGCCTGCATCTGCCTGCTGCTGCTGTCAGGTGAGTTCACTGACTCAGGATCAGCTGATACAGAGTATTGACCTGTTTTTGGTTCTCTTTGACTCTTATTCTTCTTTGTAAGTTAACATGAAGACAAACCGACACTTCTTCTTCTGTTTCGTGTGTTACATTCAGTCATAATGTGTGTTAAACCATCAGTCAGGCGTCCATATGAGCAGTAAAAGAGGTTTTCCTCACTGTAATCATTCCTCCTATACATACTGGATATTAAAAGATCCTTCAAAGGCCAAAATCCACAGTGTGTCCACACAGTCATTTAAAGTCTGTGTGAAGCTTCTATTCAGCTTCATCAGTCTGAGTTAGTCATATCAAGTGGATATCTGACACATTTACAGTCTTTTTGGCATCAAATTCCCTCTTTGTGTTTCCTCGGACAGTGTTTCCCTGTTGAGCTGCAGGTGGAAGTATAGTAACAAAAAGAGGGACTTTGGCACTAAAAAGACTGTAACGTTGAAAGATATCTACTTGATTTGACTCATTTGGACGCTGAAGCTTCATATTAGCTTCAGATAAACTTTAAATACATTTTTGCACAGAAGGAGGACTGTGGATTTTATGAAGGGATCTTCTGATGGTCAGTATGAACAGGAGGAATGATTACAGCAAGAAACACAGCTTTAATGCTCATTTGACTGACTGTTGGTTAAGGACACACTCGAAAAATTGTGAACTCGTCCTTTAATGTTTCTCCACAGATGTTCACTAGTTGGAAACACCTTAGTGTTGTAAATACTGTTGGTTTTAATTGTTCTAGAAATGTTCTATGAAAACCTGATCTGAAGTTTTACTGTGTTTTTGAAGAGTTTCAGGTTTCTATAACTAATATTTTCTAACCATAAAAATTAGTCTAAAGGCATCACAAATCAAAATATTGTAGACAATAACTCCAGCATAAAGACAAGTCTTCAGCTGGGACTTAAAACACCTGAGAGAGGAGACGGTCCACAGCCTGGACCAGGACCAGGACCAGGACCAGGACCAGGACCAGGACCAGGACCAGTCCCTCCTGTTTTCAGTCCTGAATGGGGTCCAACCAGCAGGCTGAGCAGAGCAGGACGTTGCATATCGGTATCATTTTGAATATGATAAAAGAAGTTGTTGTCATGGCAACGGCAGTATCTGACTTGTTGATGTCATGACGTCATAATAACAACAAGCGTGGCTGAAAGTGACAGTAGTGACAGTAGTGACAGTAGTGAGTAGCCTGACTACCGACTGAAGAGGAGCGATTCCAGCCGAGTGGAACAAACCACGGTAACTGGTAATAGTTTATGGTCTGTATAGCAGAGATGTGTCCAGACATCATCCCAGCATGGGTTTTGTTTCTATGACAACAGTATCTTGACAGCATATTAGCACTGTAACCGCTGCTGTATGATAGACCAGCATTTGTTTGTCACCATGAGCACCAGTCAGAGGAGGAAACCCTCTAATATATGATTGGTTGCCTTAAAAGAAGCGACTGGTCAGACTGGTTTCCATCAACACGTCATTATTTATTCCATCAGAGTCGGTTTCTCTTCACCACTAATGCAAAAAACATTTTACTGCCACAACTTTTCACTTTTCACTGAGTAAACGATTAAACAGCAACGGAAAGAGACGCTCAACACACACACAATCACACACTATACACACACCACACACTCACACTATACACACACCACACACACACACTCAATCACACACTATACACACACCACACACTCACACTATACACACACCACACACTCACACTATACACACACCACACACTCACACACAATCACACACTATACACACACCACACACTCACACTATACACACACCACACACTCACACTATACACACACCACACACTCACACTCAATCACACACTATACACACACCACACACTCACACTCAATCACACACCACACACACACACACACTCAATCACACACTATACACACACCACACACTCACACTATACACACACTCACACTATACACTCACACTCACACACACTCACACTCACACACACACACACACTCACACTATACACACACACTCACACTATACACACACCACACACACACACTCAATCACACACTATACACACACCACACACTCACACTATACACACACCACACACTCACACTATACACACACCACACACTCACACTCAATCACACACTATACACACACCACACACTCACACTATACACACACACCACACACACACACTCAATCACACACTATACACACACCACACACTCACACTCAATCACACACTATACACACACCACACACTCACACTATACACACACACCACACACTCACACTCACACACACTCACACTCACACTATACACACACACACACTCACACTATACACACCACACACTCACACTATACACACACTCACACTATACACACACACACACACTCACACACACTCACACTCACACTCACACACACTCACACTATACACACACTCACACTATACACACACTCACACTCAATCACACACCACACACACACCACACACTCACACTATACACACACACACACTCACACTATACACACACACTCACACTCACACACACTCACACTATACACACACACACACTCACACAATACACACACACTCACACTATACACACACACTCGCACTATACACACACACTCACACTATACACACACACTCACACTATACACACACACTCGCACTATACACACACACACACTCACACTATACACACACCACACACTCACACACACTCACACTATACACACACACTCACACTATACACACACTCACACTATACACACACTCACACACATTTATTTTATCAACATGTTCGTCTCCTCGGAGATGTTACTGAGTTTATAGTGACCTTGCTGTTGTGAACATTAGTAGAAACTACTCAGTTACATTTAAAACATCTATTATTTTGTTGCGTTCCTTGTTTCCTGATTGAAGAGCAGTGATTTGCTCCTTCAGCCTCGTGCAAAAACAGACAGTGAAAATGATGTTGATAGTCATATTGACATCATATCAGCACCGTCACATCTTTCACCATAGTTTCAGTGTCTGTAGAACATGTAACAGGCGTGAAGTGTCACTGCTGTGATCAGCCTGAGCGCCGCTGTTTGTCTCGTTTGGGGAACGTGGTGTCGTGACAGTGGGTTTTAACTGGCAGAATAATCAGTATTTATAAAAATCCGTCCTGTGTGAAGAGTGTCTGTTTGACACAGAAGGATCCCCAACCAGACCCCACCAGGCCTGTCAGACAGAAAGACGCTTTCACCTCACATATTATTTATTTATTAATCACAATTGAGCACATGCTTCTTAACCTTTTACTGTCTAAACTACATATAAATAACATTTATAATGGAATGATATGAAACATTCCTTTCTGTATATTAATATTTATATACAGTCAATGTAGAAACAGTGTGTGAACGCTGCAGGCCTGCGAGATGCAGCAGGGACAGAGATTATTTCTAAAGCTAAAACGCTCACATGGACAGACATCAAACGCTGTTTTAAAATGGAAACGTATTAGTGTGGACGTAGTCTTGGCCTGGGTAGCTCCAGCCAGGCCTGCTTCAGCCAGGTTTCAGTAAAGAAAAAGACAAATGTCTTATCAATTAACCACAATTAAAAGACCAAAATTGATAGAAGAGACTTTAACGTCAGGAATGTTCAGGAGTTGTAAAAGTGGGCCTAACCAGATTAAAATAAGTTTTGCATATTTACGTTATTATTGATTATAACAATATGATCAAAATTAGGATGATAGAGAGGCCCGCTGAACAGTCCTAAGAAGTGTTGGACCGAGACTTATGTGAACCAGGTGTTTCCAGGTGTTGAACAGATGTTTCAAGGTGTGTCCAGGTGTTGAACAGATAGAGACAGGCTGTAACTTCCTGTCAGGAGTCCTCAAGGATGTTTTTACAAACCGGTTAAAGCTAATGAGAGCGTTTCCGTGGATACGGTAGTAAACAAACATGGCTGACCCTGCACACTGACAAACTTCCTGTTTCTGTCCTGTTAACTCTGTTTCCCAGGATGCATTGCTGCCTCTGAAAGGAACGACAACGTCTATGTGTCCGGGATTTCTAACGGTGAGGTCACAACTGATCAGCCAAAGACACGTCAGAGACACGAAAGACAACACAAACTAAATCTCTCTCTCTCTCACTCAACTTCGTGTGTGTGTGTGTGTATATATATATATATATATATATATATATATATATACACACACACAATATATCCTATGCATGTATGTGTGTGTGTGTGTGTGTGTGTGTGTGTGTATATACACACACAATATATCCTATGCATGTATGTGTGTGTGTGTGTGTGTGTGTGTGTGTGTATATGTATATATATATATACATATATATATATATATATATACACACACACAATATATCCTATGCATGTATGTGTGTGTGTGTGTGTGTGTATATATATATATATATATATATATATATACACACACACAATATATCCTATGCATGTATGTGTGTGTGTGTGTGTGTGTGTGTGTGTGTGTGTGTATATACACACACAATATATCCTATGCATGTATGTGTGTGTGTGTGTGTGTGTGTCGTGTCTTTTTAATGTTGAGAGCTCATTAAGCTCTTTGAAATGTGAGATTACAGAGTTGAACTTTTTAGAATAAATGTTGATTATTTCATTGAATGTTTTATGTTGTAGGAGGAAGTGCATCTCACCTGTCCAACAGTGACACATGTTGTGTTTTCTTTTAGTTGCTGTGATGTTTTGTATCGTCCTGTTGGATCAGCAGTTCGTGGTCACTCAGCCAGTATTTGTTAGGTTCTGTCTCTGCCAGTTCATCACATAACAGTCTGATCTACATATCTAAGCAGACTGGTTTCTTTACATTGTGTTATAGTTTGGTTGACTGTGATTGGTGTTTGGAAAGCAGTGCTGGTGTGAGACTGGTCAGAGTGTGTCTGAGAGGGGCAGTTAGTCTCAGCACCAGCTGACATGGGGGACTCTTTTCTGGGCTCAGCTCTTGGTTTGGAGGGTTTTGGAGTGGAGGGGGTCTCGGGGGCTGGATTTAAGGAGATTAAAACATTCAAGTGCTCTCTTTTAAGTGTTAATTATCAGCAGGTATCTGCATTTGTTCAGTGTTTTTCTGTGTAAAATGTATCTGCTGAACTCTGCATGTAAAGACTGTGTTGGATGTTTGTTGCAGCAGGTTTAGCTGTGATGACTGAGTGGACGCCAGATTTCACTACCATACAGCGCAGTGGGCAGGATGACACCGTCACATATTTTAAGCCAGATTTTAATTGGAATTTTGTCAGGGTGTAATGGTACACCAAGTTCACGGTTCGGTACGATTTCGGTACAGCAGGAAAAAAAGAAGTCCTGACAGAGATGCACTACCTCCCTGACAATTTGATTTAAGGTTGTTCCGAATCTTCGGATGAGAGCATATCGACCAACTAATCGACCAGCAGACTACAGCCCTAATGGAGAGTTTCAAAAATGTCTTCATCAAAATAAGGAGAATCTACTGGTGATATATAAATAGCACAGAGACCTTAACCAAATATGTGATTTACCCTGTTTTACTGGCTAGATCTGACAGCAAAGATCTCCTTTATACCACACAGAGCCGTAGGCTGGGCTACAACTGCAGCATAGCTCCACTGCTGTGTGTGGAGAGGGGGACCAGGGGCAGCTACTGCTTCATACGTCCGCTGCTGTAGGTGGAGAGGGGGACCACGGTCAGCTACTGCTGCGTAGCTTTGCTGCTGTAGGTGGGGAGGGGGACCAGGGGCAGCTACTGCTTCATACGTCCACTGCTGTAGGTGGGGAGGGGGACCAGGGGCAGCTACTGCTTCATACGTCCACTACTGTAGGTGGGGAGGGGGACCACGGTGAGCTACTGCTTCATAGGTCCACTGCTGTAGGTGGGGAGGGGGACCAGGGGCAGCTACTGCTTCATACGTCCACTGCTGTAGGTGGGGAGGGGGACCACGGTCAGCTACTGCTGCGTAGCTTTGCTGCTGTCGGTGGGGAGGGGGACCAGGGGCAGCTACTGCTTCATAGGTCCACTGCTGTAGGTGGGGAGGGGGACCAGGGGCAGCTACTGCTTCATACGTCCACTGCTGTAGGTGGGGAGGGGGACCACGGTCAGCTACTGCTGCGTAGCTTCGCTGCTGTAGGTGGGAAGAGGGACCACAGTTAGCTTCTGCTTCATAGGTCCACTGCTGTAGGTGGAGAGGGGGACCAGGGGCAGTTAATGCTTCATAGCTCCACTGCTGTCGGTGGGGAGGGGGACCAGGGGCAGGTGCTGCTCTCTCTTTGTATCTGTCTCTGACCTGTCTGTCTCTCTGCCTGTCTGTCTCTCAGCCTGTGGGGAGGGGGTGGAGCTGCTGCGGGCCTCCAGTGGTGTCATCACCAGCCCTGGTTGGCCATTTCAGTATCCGGCCCGACTGAACTGCAGCTGGAACATCAGAGCCCGACCTGGAGACACCGTCACCATCAGGTAACATGGCTGTTTCCATGGTAACTGCACCAGCCACAGAGGTCAGAGGTCTGATGTGTCCTGTCCCCCTCAGCTTCCAGGATTTCGACCTGCAGGGGTCCCACCGCTGCTCCTCAGACTGGATGTCTGTCAGCAGCTACAGGAACCTGGACGGACTGCGGGTCTGCGGTTCCTCCCTTCCGCCTCCCTACATCTCCTCCCAGGACCATGTCTGGATCCACTTCCACTCTGATGACAGTCTGACGGGGAAGGGGTTCAGACTCTCCTACATCTCTGGTGAGGATCAGGACTCCCAGGGCCTGCAGGTCTCTGAGGGTTTGTGAGGGTCTTTGTGGTCCTTGTTGCTGTTCTCTGAAGGTCTCTGAGGGTCTGTGTGGACCTTGTTATTGCAGGTAAGCCAGAGGCTTCCAGCTGTGACGTGGACCAGTTCCACTGCTCTAATGGGAAGTGCATCCCAGACTGGTGGCGCTGTAACTCCATGGATGAGTGTGGTGACAACTCGGACGAAGAGCTGTGTGTGGACTCTCCCTTCTCCTTCCAGCCCTGCAGCCTGAACCAGTTCCCTTGCCTGTCCCGCTACACCCGCATCTACACCTGCCTGCCGCACAGCCTGCGATGCGACGGCAGCATCGACTGCCAGGTAAAACCTTCACCCAGAATACACTTCACCTGCCAGACAGTCACACAGCCTGCATGTTTAACCATGGTAACCAATAATAATAATGAATAAATATGTGACGACAGCCTGCATGTGTTGACCTGTGTGTTTTAGTTTACATTGTAAACCTGGACAACATCAGTCACAGCTGGAAACATGCTGCTAAGAAGACCTTAAAAACATCAATTTTACTATCAGTTCCATCCTTGAAGTAATTGGAGAACAGAGGAAAACCTCCACAACTAGGCGTCCATGAGTCTGGACACCTTGCCAAGGAAACTTCAGTGTTCCACTGTCCTGTCAGAGCCCTGTAACCTCAGACCTGGAGCTCCTGACTCTCATCCCTTTCACACTTATTCAGTTTTATCAAAATACCTTTTCTACACTGAGAGATTTACCCTTGAAAACCACAAACAGAATCATCATAAGAGGAACCCTGTCTGAGTCCAACAGCCACTGAGAACCTGCTGAGATACAAACAGCTCTCACTCTGGTGCTCTGTACCACGACAGAATCAACTGAACCCGAGGTTCAGCAACCAATCAGCAGCCTGACCGAAGCTTTCCCATGATGTCTGAGCAGCGAGGAACCCTGATACACCTGGTCTGTCAGTCCACAAGGATGGTCCCCAACCTCCAAGTGACACTAAAGAGGCATCAACCAAGAAGGCCCCCTAATGTCCAGAGCTTTCAGTATCTTAGGGTGAACATCATCCTTTGTGGAGCCTTAATCATGTAGAGCTTTATAATTCCCTAAGGACAACTCTTCCCCCAAGTCCTGCAGCTCTGCCTCCTCTATGGAGGATGTTTCAGTCGGGTTTCAGAGTTCCTTCCTCCATCCGTCAAGATCCTCAATCTGTGTCTGCTCCCTGCTGAGACCAGTCCCTCTGTTTCAACATGAGTGTGATATAGTTGTTTATATGCACTTTGTTTTTCCAGGACCTTTTAAATGTTTGATACAGTTTATATGATGTTTTTTTTCAGGATCTTGGTGATGAGATCGACTGTGACGTTCCCACTTGTGGAGAATGGTTGAGGAACTTCTACGGCTCCTTCAGCTCACCAAACTACCCTGACTTCTATCCTCCAGGAAGTAACTGCACCTGGCTGATTGACACCGGAGACCACAGGAAGGTAACCTCTGACCTTTGACCAGTTCTTCTTGCTCCTCAAACTCTGAATAATTTTAACCTACCATCTGATGCTCCTCTTGCAGGTCATCCTGCGGTTCACTGACTTTAAACTCGATGGAACGGGTTATGGTGACTATGTGAAGGTGTACGACGGACTGGAGGAGAACCCTCGCCGTCTCCTCAGGGTTCTCACTGCTTTCGACTCCAGAGCGCCGGTCGCCGTGGTTTCATCGTCTGGCCAGCTCCGAGTTCACTTCTACGCCGACAAGATCAATGCTGCTAGAGGGTTCAACGTCACTTACCAGGTGTGTACTTCCTGTTGGGTTTATAGCGGATGGGTTTTGGTTAAGCAGGTGGTATTTTTAAGGTGGACTGGACTTGTTTTTGGTTCTCTCTCGGTTCTTAAGGTGGACGGGTTCTGCCTGCCCTGGGAGGTTCCCTGTGGTGGGAACTGGGGCTGCTACACCGAGCAGCAGCGCTGCGACGGGTACTGGCACTGTCCCAATGGCCGGGACGAGCTGAACTGCTCGGCCTGTCAGGAGGATGAGTTCCCCTGTTCCAGGAACGGAGCCTGTTACCCCCGATCAGATCGCTGCAACTACCAGAACCGCTGCCCCAACGGGTCCGATGAGAAGAACTGCTTCTTCTGCCAGCCGGGCAACTTCCACTGCAAGGTACCCTGATCTCTGACCTCTGTCCCACTAGCAGAATAACCACTGTGTGTTTGATTGATCTCTGACCTCAGCATAACCGCTGTGTGTTTGATTGATCTCTGACCTCAGCATAACCGCTGTGTGTTTGACCTCTGACCTCAGCATAACCGCTGTGTGTTTGACCTCTGACCTTAGAATAACCGCTGTGTGTTTGACCTCTGACCTCAGAATAACCGCTGTGTGTTTGAGTCGTGGGTGTGCGATGCGCAGGACGACTGTGGTGACGGCAGTGATGAGGAAAGTTGTCCCGTCATCGTTCCCACCAGAGTCATCACCGCCGCCGTCATTGGCAGCCTGATCTGTGGCCTCTTGCTGGTCATTGCCCTCGGCTGCACCTGCAAGCTCTACTCGCTGCGCATGTTCGAACGCAGGTGAGTCACCTCCATGGCCTCTGATTGGTTGTTGTGAGCTGTGTGATTGGTTGTTGTTATGATTTGGGGCTGTATAAATAAAACTGACTTGACCTGACTTGTGAGCTCTATGATTGGTTGTTGCAGGTCATTTGAGACCCAGTTGTCCAGAGTGGAGGCGGAGCTGCTGAGAAGAGAAGCCCCGCCCTCGTATGGTCAGCTGATTGCCCAGGGATTGATTCCACCTGTGGAGGACTTCCCAGTGTGCTCTGGTAGCCAGGTACGCACAGTTCAGGTTCTGTCAGTGCTCTGGTTCAGGGGAGGACGGAGCAGTGATGAGCTGGTTTCCTTTCACGCATTCCAGCATCACTGAAGGCCAGTTGAGAACGTTCTCTCCTTTCATTGGTCAGATGTGCCTGATGGGCGGGGCTAAGCACAGGAAGAATCCTATCTGTTTTATTAAACAACTTTATTGAAGTGTCAGTGAAAAAAAGATCAAATAAAGTAATAAACATAGTTCATGACAGGAGGACTACTGATTAGAACTAATTAATGAAACTAATGATGATTATTACAGGTTTTTTTTAGAGAGGTGTAAAGTTCTGCGGGGACGTGAGTGACGGGGGGAAACAGAGACCTTTACTTTTTGCTCTAACATGAGTAAACGTTGTGAAAACCGACAGCTGCTTGACTTTATTTGTGTTTCTGTCTTCAGGCGTCCGTCCTGGAGAACCTCCGTCTGGCTGTTCGCTCTCAGCTCGGCTTTACCTCTCTGCGCCTCCCGTCTACTGGTCGTCATAGCAACCTGTGGCGCCGTCTCTTCACCTTCTCAAGGTCGCGGCGGTCCGGCTCTCTGGCTCTGGTCTCTGCTGACCTGGAGGACAGCGCTGGAACTGGGAGCACTGGGAGTTCTGGTTCAGACCTGCTGTCTCCGGACTCAGATGACACGGACACGGAGGGCGAGCGGGGGAGGGAGCGTGGTGTGGGCGCAGTGGGTGGGCCTGTGGCCCCCCTCCCACAGAAAACCCCGCCCTCCAGCGCTGTGGAGGCCGTTGTATCTGTGACGACATCCGCCACCTCCGTGACCCCGGCGCCCGGCCGCGACAGAGTCCGAGACCGTCCCAGAGAGGCCCCACCCCCATCTAGCCCTGTTGCCGTGGTAACTTCCAGTCCAGACCCTGAGTGTCATGGCAATGCCTCGGCTCCACCCACCTCTGCCCTGCAACGCCTAGCCCAGAACCTGCACCGCCTTGCCAGGACCCTGACCAGAACCAGCCAGAACCAGCAGAACCAGACCTGGACCAACCACAGTCCACTCCGCCAGCTGGAGACAGGAAGAGGCAGGGTCGAGGCCGCAGAGCGACGAGGGAGCAGAGAGGAAGAGGAAGACGTGGAGCTCCTGATTCCTGTCTCCGACTCCGACTCCTCCTCCTCCTCCTCATTGGTTGGTGACGTCCGACAGTCCCTGCTGGAGCCACACCCCTCCTCCACAGGCCACGCCCATCGCCAGCACCACGGAAACAGCACTCGAGGAGGCAGCAGCGGTCCCTGTGAACACTGCGGGATGGTGCACACAGCTCGGATCCCCGACGCCTGTCTGGAGGCAGCGAGGAGGACGGAGAGCAGCGATGACGAGCTGCTGCTGCTGAGCTAACATGCTCACTGACAGGCTAACCTGCTGGGCTAACATGCTAACTGACAGGCTAACCTGGTGAGCCAACATACTAACTGACAGGCTAACCTGCTGAGCTGACATGCTCACTGACAGGCTAACCTGCTGAGCTAACATGCTAACTGATAGGCTAACCTGCTGAGTTAACATGCTAACTGACAGGCTAACCTGCTGAGCTGACATACTCTCTGACAGGCTACCCTGCTGAGCTAACATGCTAACTGAGGCTAACCTGCTGAGCTAACATGCTGACTGACAGGCTAACCTGCTGAGCTGATAGGCTAACCTGCTGGCTAACATGCTAACTGACAGGCTAACTTGCTAAGCTAATATGCTAACTGACTAATACTGCTAAAGTTAACCTGACTCTACACTTTCAGTTAGCTAACATGCTAACTGATAGGTTAATATTGCTAATACCATCCTCACTCTGTAGCTCCAATCCGATGTGTTAACATCTTCGCTAGCTGTCTGGACTACAGCTAGCCAACATGCTAACACTTGTTAGCATGTTAGCTCTCAGCAGGTTCTGGCCTCCAGTGATGTCAGAGATGAACAGACCAATCAGAGGCTACTGAGGGGAGTGATGTCACTGATTGGAATCTGATGTTGGTGCGACAATATAAACTGTCCCCTGTTGTTCCCAGTCCGTCTGTTAATATGCTCCCCTCCTCAATGGTACGACTCTAAACTCGTCCTGGTGGTGCAACAGATTAAGTGTTCCCCTCTCGTTTGCACTTGGAGAGACATCACATGACTAATGGAGGGTCACATGACTAATGGAGGGTCACATGACTGATGGAGGGTCACATGACTGATGGAGGGTCACATGACTGATGGAGGGTCACATGTTTATCAGCTCAGTAAAACTAAACCTGCTGAACAGATTCTGACTTTAAGCTTCAGACAGAATCAGTTTGATAATTTATACATAGATGTGACAGTTTGTTTTTTTATTTTTATTTTTTACTTTATTAACAACAGCGATATTGCAATATAGACAACAGTACAGGGAGCAAAAAATAAACTAGTCACAAAAACACAAGCAGAAATAAAATTTTACAACGTAAAAAGATCCATAATACAGAAATTAAGAGAGAAAAATAAAAATATAACTTTAAAAAGTGAAAAAGAAATATTGCAAACAAGCTTAAATCATCTGGCGTCGTCCATGAAATGTCTTTTATTTTTATTTTTTGCCCCGATGAGAAACGTCTTTAAAGCTTTTTGTTGGTAGAGAATCTACAGAATCACAGAACGTCTGAACTTCAACAGAAAACTAGTTTGTTTGTTTTATCGTTTTGAGCTTCACTGTTTTTAGACTCGACATTCAGATATAATACAGTCGCAGATTAATTCTCAGATTAACGAGGAAATCTGAGCCGAAAGTTACAAAGACAGAAAATAAACAGAAGGAAAGTAAAGTGGAGATTGTGAATGAGACCAGCAGGTGTGTTTCAGGTGTGTTTCAGGCGTGTTTCAGGTGTGTTTCAGGCGTGTTTCAGGTGTGTTTCAGGTGAGGCTGAACGTTATTCTTCATCACTCTGGTTCTATGAGCTGCAGCCTCCTGGTTAGGGTTAGTTTGCAGCCTCCTGACTCGC